>NW_022473899.1:187403-449192 GCF_009769535.1 Thamnophis elegans | reverse complement strand
GAGGCCACCCCCAACCTCTCCCGCCTCTTAAGCTCCTCCCCCCCTTCCTCACCAGGGCTTTTCCTCCACTTCCCCCCAGGACCCCCAGCCGCCCCTGCGGGGGGAACGGGGCGAAGGCGAGCCCCCTGGGACCTGAAGGGGCAGATCAGCGACCTCCAGGCCAAGGTGGGAGGCTACAAGGAGAGGGTCCAGGGCCTGGCGGGGGAGAACGAGTCCCTGAAGAGCCAGCTGGGGGAGCTGCAGCAGGAGCTGACGGACGCCACCAGCCAGAAGGGGGAGCTGGGCGGCCGGGCCAGGTGAGGAGGAGGAGGGGGGAGGCTGAGCCGAGGGCCGCGGGTGGGGGGGGGGCTCGGGGGCTGGTCTTGACCCCTTCCTCCCATGGCCACCTGCAGCCGCCTGGCTTCGGAACTGGAGATCTTGCGAGAGGAGGCCAGGGAGAGCGGCCAGAAAGTGTCGGAGCTGCTGGAGAAGGAAGAGCGGCTGGAAGGAAGGTGCCGGAGCCAAGCCGAGAGGATCGGGCAGCTGGAGGCCCTCAACCGGGAGCTCACGGAGGGCAGCCGGGAACAGTCCATCCGGCTGAAGGCCAGAGAGGTGAGAGAGGGCATCGTCAGGGCCTTCTCGGAGGGTCCTGGCTCACTTCCTGTCCACGGCTTCCCCTTTGGCCCCCACCCGGGCACCAGAACAGCCGTGTGTCTGTGTGTGTGTGTCAAAGTCAGGGCACCTGGAGATTGTGGAGGGGAGGCCTTGGCCCAGCCGTCTCTGCCTCTCGGTGACATAATAAAGAATTCTGTTGGTTTGCCGTCCGATCTTTATTGAGCACAACATGGCAAATGTTGCACAAGGCCTTTCTCTCTCTCTCTCTCTCTCTCTCTCTCTCTCTCTCTCTCTCTCTCTCTCTCTCTCTCTCTCTCTCTCTCTCTCTCACACACACACACACACACACACACACACACACACCTACCTCTCTGAATCCTTTGCCAGTCAGCATCCATGACTGGGGAGGTGTGGGGAGGGGGGGGAATGGGACGCGGGAGCAGAGGCTGCAGGTGGGGCTGCCCTTCCCCAAACCGGCTCCCTGTCCAGCCTCCAGTCCTCCTGTTGCCACCCCTAAGCCGCCTTCAGTGGGAAACCTTGGGGGGGGGGGATATGGGGGGGTTTGACTCATTTACAGCCGGAAGGCCGTGACTCCCGGACTGGCCAGGACTCCTGTGGCTGCCTCAAGGCATTTGCAACACTGTAAACTGGCCCAGGTTGGCTGTGTGTGTCCGTGTGTGTGTGTGTGTGTGTGTGTGTCTGTGTGTGTGAAGCTTCTGGGGAAGAGGAGGAGGCTCAAGACCCCCCTCCCCTCCTTGCCGTGCAGGAGGAGCTCCTGCTGTCCGAAGAGAGCCTGGCGGGGCAACGGCAGCTGAACGAGGGGCTGAGGGCCCGGCTGGAGGTGCTGGAGGAGCAGCTGCACCAGGGGGAGATGGAGCGACGCTGCTTGCACAACGCACTGCAGGAGCTGAAGGTGGGGACGCGGCCGCCTGTTTGTGTGGGGGAGGGAGGAGATGCCCTTGTCCTGAGGGGCTGCCTGACACCCCCCCTCCCCCCTTTGCTCTGGCCTTCCAGGGGAACATCCGTGTCTTCTGCCGAGTGCGGCCCTTGCTGGCCAGCGAGAGGCAGGCCCAGAAGGCCGCCAGCCACCTGCGCTTCCCGGCTGACAACAACAAGGGCCTTGTGCTCTCCAGGGCAGAGGAGGTACGTTCGCCTCCCCTCACACGGACTCACGCACACAGGGGGGCAGGGGAGAGGCCGGTGGCCCATCTGTGGAGAGGAAGGGGATGGAGGCAGGCGTGCCTTTGAGATGAGCCCACGGGGAAGAATAAGTAGCTTTGCCGGAAGGGGTGTGTGTGTGTGTGTAAATCTCCCACAAAGCGACCCCTTTCTCTCCCCCTCCCCCCCACAACAGTCCCACGTGGGCCGTGAGCGCAAGGAGGACATCAACTACGACTTCACCTTCGACCGGGTGTTTCCTCCCTCCAGTTCCCAGGAGAGCGTCTTTGAGGAGATCTCCCTGCTTGTTCAGGTGGGGGCCGGAGGGTTAGGAAGCACAACACACACACACACACACACACACCTTGCCAGGCATTCACCCTCCTGGGCGCTCTTCTCCTTCTTCCCTGCCAGTCAGCCTTGGACGGGTATCATGTCTGCATTTTCGCCTACGGGCAGACGGGCAGCGGGAAGACGTACACCATGGAGGGACCCGAGGACCAGAACCCTGAAACGGCAGGCATGATCCCTCGAGCCGTGCAGCAGATCTTCGCAGCCTCCCGCGAGATGGAGACCAAGGGGTGGAAGGTGAGGCAGGGTGGGAGGGGCAAAGGGGGGTCCGCCCTGAGCTCTGCAGGTCCCTTGTGAACCGCATTCAGACCCTCCCGCCAGCAAAGTCAGAAAGGACGCGGGGTTTTCTGGGCCTAGCTCAGCCCCCATTGCCCCACTGCCTCCCCCGGGAGAGCTAACTCCTCCCCCCACCTCCACCCCCAGTACCAATTCACAGCCAGCTTCCTGGAGATCTACAATGAGTCGCTGCGGGATCTTCTGGTGCTGCGGCCAGAGCAGTAACGGGGAGCTGGAGATCCGCCGCGTGAGCCAGCTGACGGAGGAGCTGCACGTCCCCAACCTCTCCTGCGTCTCGGTCTCTTCCCAGGAGGAGGTAGGGCCCTCCCTCCAAAGGAGGCCCCCTGGGGCTCCTCTTCCACTCCCCCCCCCCTCCGCAAGGCTTCTGGGACCGGTCCAGCAGCCCCCTCACCACCACCACCTTCCCTTGCCAGGTCCTGAGGCTGCTGCACACGGCCAGGGCCCACCGCTCCGTGGCCAGGACCAGCCTGAACGAGCGCTCCTCCCGCAGCCACAGCCTCTTCCAGCTCCGCCTGGAGGGCACCAATGCCAAGCGGGGGCTCCACACCTCCTGTGAGTTGGGGGGGCGGAGGTCAAAGGGGGGCGGGGCCATTCCCCTGGGGCCCTTGTAGAGCCTCCCCCCCCCAAAGGCTGCCCCGCTTGAGAGGGGGAGGCCCTGACCTGCCCTCCTTGGCCCTGCAGCCGTGCTGAGCCTGGTGGACCTGGCGGGCAGCGAGCGGCTGGACAAGTCCCTGTCCATGGGGGAGCGGCTGAAGGAGACGCAGGCCATCAACACCAGCCTCTCCACCCTGGGCCTGGTCATCACCGCCCTCAGCAACAAGGTAGGTGGGGGCCCTCCCTGACCCCGGGGGGGGGGGAAGAGTGGGTGGGGGGAAGAGGCTGCCTCCCCCAACACCTGAAACACACACACACACACCCGGTGCCTTCTGCAGGAGGCCCACATCCCCTACCGGAACAGCAAGCTGACCTACCTGCTCCAGAACTCCCTGGGGGGCAGCTCCAAAATGTGAGTGGCGTTTTGGGGTGGGGGCTGGGGAGCAGGGGAGGGGGCTCTGCCTGGGACCCCCCCACCCAACTCACAGGAACCCCCCCCCCTTTGCCCTCTTCCTCCCCCCTCCCCAGGCTGATGTTTGTGAACATCTCCCCCCTGGAGGAGAACTTGGGCGAGTCCCTCAACTCCCTCCGCTTCGCTAGGAAGGTAAGTCTGTTTTTGGGGTGGGGGGCACGTGGGGGGGGGAGAGGGGCAAGTGGGTTTACATCACAGAGAGAGCCCCCCTCCTCCTCCTCCTCCTCCTCCTCCCTTTTCCCTTGCAGGTGAACGAGTGCGTCATCGGCACAGCCTCCAGCAACCGGAAGTGAGGGGGGGTCTCTCCACCAACCCCCCCCCCCCGTCCTCCCCCCAGTTGTCTTCTGTGGTTTTTTTAATTGTTTTACTGCTTGTGTGTGTCTTTTGTGTGTCCCTTGGCTGTGAAAGTTTTTTTTTCTGAATAAAAAGAGGCAAATCTCCAAGCCACGCGGGACCCTTCCTCTCTTCCAGCGGGGGTGGGCGATGGAGGGAAGCGCGGACTGACAGGCGGGGAGGGAAGCGCATGCGCAGTGGTTGCAGGCGCTTTTGACAGGCAGCTGCATTGTTTCCCGCCTCCTGAATCCACGGTCCCTCCCCCGCCCGTGCTTGAAGGGAACCGAGAGCGCAGGCGCAAGGGAAAAGCTCGGCCCAGAGGGGGCGTGGCCTCCGAGCTTCAGCTAGCGATATCCGGTCACGTGTCGGGAAACGCCGGCAGCGCTTCTCCCGTACGACGCCCCCGTCGCGGCCGGGACCGAGAGGGAGGAGGGGCAGGCCCACCCACCCACCCCTTCCTGCGCGCCCGGTCCTCGGCGGGGTGATGGTCGCGCCGCCGCCGCCGCCGGACAAGAGGCGCAGCGACAAGGCCGCCAACTCCTCCCCCGTACAGGAACATGGCGGGGAGGGGGGGAGGGCCTCCGCTTCCGGTCCTGCGCAGTGGGCGCGGGGGCAGGCGGGTACTCGGAGGCGAGGCGAGCGGAATCGAAAGTTGAAAGCCGTCGCTGGGAGGAGCGGCCGCCCCGCCAGCCTGGACGCCGCCGCCGCCGCCGTCACCCCCCCGGAGGAGGAGGAGGAGGCCGGTCGGCGTCTCCCTTCCCGGAGTCCGGTTCCCGCGTTGCCGCCCCTGCCGGACAATGCCCAGCGGCCCCCGGGCCCCCCGACGGCCATGAGCTCCCCGCCCGACGCCGCTTCCTCCTCCTCCGACTGCATCATCGTCCTGGACGACGACGACGAGGAGGAGGAGGACAGCCGCCCGGCCCCGCCCGGCCCCTCCGACGACGCCCGCGGCCCCCCCCGCCCGCGCTGCCCCCGCCCGCCCCCTCCGACGACGACGACGAGCCCCCCGCTGAACGGCAGCAGCAGCGGCGGCGGCCCCGAGGAGAAGGGGCTCCGCGCAGGGAACGAGCGGCTCTTCCAGGAGGTCAGCGTGGAAAGGCGCGGTTCCTTCTCCCTTCCTCGGGGAAGCCCCGTCGGGGGGGGAAGCGGGAGGGAGGGAGGGAGGGCGGCTCCCGTGGCCGATAGGTCTCGAAGGGGCCCTCAAAGGCCATCCATCCCACTCTCGGCCGCCCCGTCCCCTCGCAGACCCCGCTCAGGAGCGTCTCCCTTTTCCCCCGTGGGGAGGGGGGGGGGGCTTCCCTTGTAGCTGGCTTCCCCCAACCACCACCCCCCTCCCCTCCCGGCTTCCCCCCATTTCCCAGAATCCCCTGGGGCGTCTCCGCTCTTTCCCTGGGAATTATTAAGAGCAACAGAGTGGGAAGGGGCCTTGGGGGTCATCTAGTCCAACCCCCCTGCTCACGCAGGACACCTGAACTAGGGACTGGAACCGCCGACCTTTCTGATCGCCAAGCTCAGCATTTCAGCCATCTAGTCCGCTGGGGTTGGGCGCTGGCGGCAGCCGCGGTCCAGGTGGAACCTGTGGCTTTATATAAATAACGTTCCACTTGAATGCTCACAGCAGGCCGGCTATGGGTAGTCCTCGACTTACGACAGGTCGCTTGGTGGCCGTTCAAAGTTACAACGGCCCTGAAAAGAAGAGACTTACGGCCGTTTTTCACACTTGGCCAACCGTCCCGTTGCCCCCCCCCCACCCCACCCCCCGTGGTCGCATGGGATTAAGATGCTCAGTAACCGGTTCACATTTATGACTGTTGCTGCGTCCCGACGTCCCACGGTTCCCTTTTGGCCACCTTCTGACCGGATTCACTTAACGACCGTGTTACTCGTTTAACAAACGCAAGGATTTGATTAACAACCGTGGGAAGAAGAATTGTAAAGTGGGGCAAAACTCACTTAACAAAATGTTTCGCTTAACCACAGAAATTTTGGGCTCGGTTGTGGCCGTAACTTGAGGACTACCTGTAGGCTCAGGAACATCACGGGCGTAGACAGAAGCCGCAGGGGAGGAAGGGAACCTCCCCCTTTAACACCCGCAGCAGCCAATCGTGGGGTGGATCAGGGTCCCCAACCCCTCCCCCCCCAGGGGGGGGGCACAGGAAAGCTCCTCTCTGTGGAGTCGGTCCCTGGGGCCCAAAGGGCGGGGGAGGGGGCACTCGGGCACAGGTTGCCTCCAGCGCAAGGCAGCCCTCGCCCACCAAGCGACTGGCGCACTCGCGTCTGTTGTGCCTCTCCTGCCCTTCCAGCCCCTCAGTTGGGCGTCCTCGGGGGTCTCTTCTCTGGCCAGAATTACACTCCCCCCCCCATCTCTTGGTCTCTTGGCCAAACAGGTCCACCTCCACCTTCCTGCCTCTCTTCCGAATTTCTCCCCATGGACTTTGACCCCTGCCACACACACACTCCACACACACACACACACACACACACACACACACACAGCCCCTGTCCTTTTCTAGAAGGGGCCGGAAGGCTTCTTGGCCCATTAACTCCGGCCAGGGACTCGCACGGCGATTGTCCGAATTAAGTTCGGAGACGCTGACGGGATGTTGCCTTGCATAAATCCATCTATTCTGACATTTCCATCGTGAGGTAAATCTGGGGGCATTCGGAGCGCACAAAAGAAAAAGGCGGGAAAATTAGAAACGCCCCCTTTGCACCTATAGCAACCAATCACAGTGCAGATTGCCTCATGCAAGGGCCAGCACTCCCCAACCAATCAACGATAACTCTGCGTTCGGGCGTGTCGTACCCTCTACACTGTGCCCAGCTACTCAATGTCGTATCCTGGCAAACTGGGCCCCCGTGAAGGCTTCTCCTCCCGGGCCTTATGGACTACGGGGCCCGTCCCGTAGACGTCCGGGGTGGGGGAGGAGGGGGAAGAATGTCACCTCCCAGCCCAGCTGCCGTTTTGTTCCTGGCAGGAAGCCGCGGAGCAGGCGAGGCCAGCCCGGGCCTCCCTTGAGCAATGCCTCTGCTGCCCCTTTCCCCCTGCAGTTCGTGGCCTTCTGCTCCAAGCACACTGAGGACCACCCCGAGGTCATCGACTACCTGTCCGGCCGCCACCAGAAGACCAGTCCAGAGTACCTGGCCTCGGTGGAGTTCCACAACGTCCTGAGCCGCTGCCTGACGCGGGTGCAAGCCAGGAGAAACAAAGTCTACGTTTACATTAACGAACTCTGCACCACTTTCCGTGCCCATTCACAGAGGAAAAGGGCTGTGGCCCCCGGCCCCGCAGGCGCCCAGGATGCCCCGGCTGCCCCTGCCCCCCAGACGCCCTCCGAGCCCGCCAAGCCCTGTGTGGGCAACAAGCGGCAGATCCGCTACCTGGAGAACCTGCTGCGGGTTTACGCCACCGAGATCCAACGGCTGCAGGAGCAGGAGCTGGACTTGGAGGAGCTGGATAGCCAGGATTCGGCCTACCTGCAGGAAAGCCGCCTCAAGCGCCGGCTGATGCACGTCTTCAAGCGCCTCTGCCAGCTGAAGGACTGCAACAGCCTGACCGGCCGCGTCATAGAGCAGCGCATCCCCTACCGCGGGACCCGCTATCCAGAGGTCAACCGGCGCATCGAGCGGCTGATCAACCAGCCGGAGGCCTTCCCGGACTTTGCCGACATCCTCAAGGTGGTGCAAAAGGCCAACGACCGTCACAACCTGGGGCTGCCCAAGCGCCAGATGGAGGTCATGGCACGCGACGCCTTCCGTGACGTGGGCGCCCAGCTGCAAGAGCGGCGACGCCTCGACCTGGTGTACAACTTTGGCAGCCATCTCACCGATCAGTATCGGCCTAGTGAGTGCCTGTCCGGGGCCCGAGGGGACTCTGCGGCCCCTGCTTCCACCTGGGGCAGGTGCTGGCTTGGAATAACCCCACTGTCACCCCCAAATGCAACCCAAGAAGTCCTGCTTTGGTGCCAGTTCCAATCTCCCTTAGGGCGGTCCTGGGGGCCACCGGCTGGGGGCGCAAGGGAGGCACCCGGCCATTCTTATTGTTCCTAGTTTCTTTGGCTGTCTGGAAGGAGGGGAAACAGGCCTAAACCTGTTTTCGGGCTTGCCTGCCCAGCCAAAACAAGCCCTGCGCCCGAGGCCTGGATGAGCAGCTCAGATTCCTTCGGGTGAAGTCAAGCCAGGCAGCCTCCCCCCACAAGACCCCTGCCCCACAGAGCTTGGGGTTAGGGTTAACCCCCACCCCCTCCTCTCTCTCTCTCAGAACTGCCGCATCTTGTCCTTGGGGGGGGGGAGGCATATCTTTCAGTGCCCGTGTTTTTACGCTGCTGCCTTCCCTGCTCACGGCTGCCTTGCTGGACGGATTCTTGAACCGAGGAGTCGGCCGGAGAAGGGAGGCTCCAGGCAAATATTGCCCCCCGGCAGGAAAGGGAGGGCCGGGGAGGGGGCACGGGGCTCTTTCATCTGGGGGAAAGAATCCCAGGTGGAAAGTTTGAGGGCGACTAAAATTGTGGGGGTGGGGGAAGGTAGCCAGCTGTGCCCTACCAGAGAACCCAGGCTATGGGGCGGCTGGCCTGAAGCTGGGATGAACATCTGTGGCTGAGGGTTGGGCAGGTGAGGGGGGCCCACTCTTCCAGCCTTGCCCTCCTGGTGAGGGCAGCTGCAGGCCCCCCTTGCTCCGTGCTGCTTGGGCACAGCCCCTCGGAGGGAAGCGTCTCCAGGGCCCAGTCTTCCTGGGGGGCTTTGGCCCTCCCCCACTTTTCCAAGGGCCTCACCACTGTCCACAGAAGGGGGAGCAGGTTGCTCCAGGCGGAGGGCAGACGGATTCCCCTCAGCTCCTGCCCTCCTTCTGCCCGGCAGATACTGACCCAGCCCTGGCGGATGTGGAGTTAGCCCGGCACCTGCAGCGCAACCAGGCGCTGGGTGTGCAGCGCTTGGAGGAGGTGATTGCTCAGTTCGCTCAGCTGCAGGACAAGAGCGAGGAGCAGCAGCAGCAGGGGGGCAGAGGGACCCAGTCCAGCAGAGCCGCGGAGGGGGAGCCGGCCTCCCCAAAGGAGTCCGTCTCGGGCACAGCCGCCAGAGAGGTAAGGGGAGGCCAAGGGACCCCCGTGGGCACCTGGAGGTGGGGGCATCCAGAGGGCCAGGCAGCTCAGTGTGGGGGTTGTGGGGTAGGTGGGGGGGTCCCAGCCTCCTGCCTTTGAGCGGTCGGCAAAGCTCGCCAGAGGGCTGACCGCCCGCCGGGCTTTCCGTCTCTGAAGTTCTGCCAGGGCATGGGGGTTGAATCAGTGGGGAGCCACTGAGCTGAAGGAGGAGAGTTGGGTCCGGCCGAGTATCCCTTGAGCTAGGGGCACAATCACAAAATGGCTGCAAAGGCCAGACCCACTCCAAAGAGGGCAGAGAAATGGTAGCGTTATGTGTCAGGCCTGCCCCGGGCAGGTTCCTTTGGAAAGAGAGACCCTCGACTCCCTTGGATGGTCGAAGGGATGTTGGGCTTTTCCCATCTGCTGCAGCAGAACCAGGCCGGAACTTCCCCCCCCCATGCCAGCCCTCCCCCCACACGACCAGTCTGGCTTCAGCCCATTTCCCATCACATCCCCCGGCAGGCTTCTTGCCCCACAACCCCCTCCCTGGCAGCCTCTGCTCTTCCCGGCTTCCCTGGCCAACTCTTGCCCGGGGGGGGGGGGAGGAGTGTGGTTTCCTCTGGCCACGGGGGGGGGGGATGTCCAGGGCCAGTGGGACATCCCACCCACCCACACCACCGGCCTCTGCACTAGGACAGCGGCACAGGCCCCAAGGAGAGCAGTAAGAAGGGGGCACCGTGGGAAGAAGAGGAGGAGGAGGAGGAAGAAGAGGAGGAGGAGGAAGAAGAGGAAGACTCGGACTCGGAGTCCGACCTAGAGGCAGAGCTGGCCCACTGCCTGGATGGTGGAGAGGAGGAAGAGGAGGAAGAGGAGGAGGAGGCAGCTCCAGGTAGTCTGGGTGGCACAATTCGGCCTGTCTTCTCTGGCAGGCACCAGCCTTTCCCCCTGAACATGCTCTTTCTTGTGGCAATGAGTTCCGCAGGTTAAATCTGCATTAATAGCCCGGAAGGGTCTCCTGGGGTGGGTGGGCCTCCTCTGCCCACCCTTCCTGACCCCAGGAATCCCCCCCCCAAAGTCTCCTTTGTGTCCTGTTGCCCCTTCCCCCACCCCTCTGCCCCACACGTCTGGGGGTGGGAAGGGGGCTCATGTCAGGGGCTTGAACTCTGCCGACTCTTTCCCCCCCCCCAGGTAAGGGCCCCCCTGCTCTGGACGCAGAGGCCGACCAGCAGATGGAGGTGCCCGAGGTGGTCCTGTTCTCTGAGGAGGAGGAGGAGGGTCTCCTGCCCTCTTGGGAGTCTCAGCAGCTGCTCTTGCAGATGAAGCAGGAGGAGGAGGAAGGGGGGGAGGCCAGCCCAGCCCCCTCTCCTGGGGGGCAGCAGGACTCGGCCCCCAGGGCCGCCAAGCGCAGCCAGTCGCTGGAGAACGGGGAGCTCAACGGGCAGCAGCCGGCCAGCAAGAGGAGCCGTGCTTGGGGGCAGCCCCCCATTTGCAACAGGTAGGGGGGGGAAGAGGGGCTGAGGGGGGGGGGATGCCATGCCTCCCCCCCTCATATCTGACCCTGCCCCCCCCTCCCTCTCTTTCCCTGCCAGCATCAGCAGCACCACCCCCTCCTCCGCCAGGGAGGGGGGCTGCATCAAGGTGCCCAGCTCTGGCTCCGAGGGGGGGGAGGAGGAGGAGGAGGAGTGGCCGCCCCCCCAGAGCCCGGCCCCCATGGCCGACTCCACCCGCCCGGACTCCCCCGGATTCGGCCTGGTCTCCAGCAGCCAGGGCAGCCCCAGGACCCCGGCCCCACGGCGGCAGCAGCGGCAGCAGCGGTCCAAGCAGCCGCCGGAGGACCCCCTCACCAGGGTGGGTGCTGGGGGCAGGGGGGGGGGGGTCGGGAGGGGCTGCAGGTGGGGGAAGCGGGGCCGGAGCGCCCGGGAGGCTCCCCTGACGTCTCTCTCTCTCTCTCCCCCCCCCTTGCAGACCAGCGTGGCCACCCAGTGCGACCCGGAGGAGATCATCGTCCTCTCCGACTCGGAGTAGCCGCGGACTTCGCGGGGGGGGGAGGGAGGGGCGGGGCGGGGGGATTCGGAATAAAAGGACTATTTTTCTGCACGGAGCCCGCCTGGCCTCTTCTTCCCCGGGGGGAGGGGGGGAGGGGAGCAGGGGGCGTGGGAGGAGCGAGGGCTCCGCCTCCTCTTCCCGGGCGGGCGCGGAGGGCGCGTGCGCGGGGAGGCGGGCGGGCGGCGCGGACCCCCGTGGGCGGCATGGCGGAGGCGGCGGCGGCGGTGCAGGTGTCCTTCCCGGAGGCGACGCGGGCGCTGCTGGAGGCGCTGAACCGGCAGCGGGTGGAGGGGCAGCTGTGCGACCTGACCATCCGCGTGCAGGGCCGGGTCTTCCGGGCGCACCGGGCGGTGCTGGCCGCCTGCTCGCCCTACTTCCACGACCAGGTGCTGCTGAAGGACCTGAGCGCCGTGGAGCTGCCCAGCGTCATGGACCCGGCCGCCTTCGAGCTGGTGCTGGGCTCGGCCTACACGGGGCGGCTCCGCATGGCCCGCGACGACCTGGTCAACTTCCTGACGGTCGGCAGCGTCCTCCAGATGTGGCACATCGTCGACAAGTGCACGGAGCTGCTCAAGGAGCGCCAGCGCCGCCCCGACCCAGCCCAGGACGCCACCGCCGACGACGCCTCCTCCTCCTCCGCGGGGCCCGGCGGCGGCGGGGAGAGTCAGTCGCCCAGCAGCAGCAGCTACTTCAGCCCCCGCCGCGACGGGCACGAGCAGCCCCGCGCGGTGGGAGGCGGCGGCGAGGGGCTCCGCCGGGCCGCCCCCCGGCGCCTCCGCCCGCCCGCCCCCTTCGCCCGCAAGAGCGCGCCCGAGCCGGACGACGAGGAGGGCGGCGGCGGCGGGGAGCCCGGCAGCAGCGAGGCCCTCCGGCCGGCCTACCTGCATCGGCCCAGCGTCGTCCCGCAGCGGCAGTGGGCGCCGGTGAAGGAGGAGCGGGGCGGGCGGGGCGGCCCGGAGGAGGAGGAAGAGGAGGAGGAGGAGGAAGGGCTGGTGCTGACTTGCGAGGAAGACGAGGAGCCGGCCGAGCCTGCCGCCCTCAGCATCAGCGACGTCCGGACGCTAAGCGAGGCGCCCCTGCCGGAGGAGCAGGTCAACTTCTGCGAGTCCTCCCAGGACGTGGGCTTCCCCCCGGCGCCTCCCCCCGCTGCGCCTCGGGCCCTCCTGCCCCTGGAGCTGCAGGGGAGCCCGGTGCTGCTCTTCCCGGCGGGGGCCGCGGGGACGTCCGGGCCGCCGCCGCCGTCGTCGGTGGTGGAGCACGGGGCGGTGCAGCTGTCGGGGGCCTCCGGGGAGGGCAACAAGATCTTCCTGTGCCACTGCGGGAAGGCCTTCTCCCACAAGAGCATGCGCGACCGGCACGTCAACATGCACCTCAACCTCCGGCCCTTCGACTGCCCCGTCTGCAACAAGAAGTTCAAGATGAAGCACCACCTGACGGAGCACATGAAGACCCACACGGGGCTGAAGCCCTACCAGTGCCAGGTCTGCGCCAAGAAGTTCATGTGGAGGGACAGCTTCATGCGCCACAAGGGCCACTGCGAGAGGCGCCACCGCCTGGGCGGAGGAGGAGGAGGAGGGGGAGCCCCCTCGGGAGGGCCTGCCCTGCCCACCAAGAAGGAGGCCTCACCCTCCCGCCTCCCTGGGGAGGCCGAGTGGGCCGTGGGACGGTCCCCCCGCAGCGAACTGGGCTTTGCAGGCAGCAGCAGCAGCAGCAGCAGCAAGATGTGACGAGCTCCCTGCGAGGAAGGCCCTCCTGGTCCCCCTTCCTTCCCCCTGGCCGACACTGCCGTGGGCTGCCCTTCCCTGGATGGGCCCTGCGGCTTCCCCTCGGGGTCTGGCTCCTGCGAGGGAAACTCCCCCTTCGGCCTGCCTTCCCATCTTGCAATGGGCCCAACTCCGGGACAGGGGGGGGGGTCTTCCTAGAGCCAGGTGCCAGCTGAATCGTCTTTGGGGGGAAGAGGGGGATGCTCAACGCCCCCCTGGCCCATTTGCACAGGGGGGTGTGAGTGTCTCGTTGTAAAAGCCGCCTCCTCTCCCCCCTCTGTCTGTCTGTCTCGGGGTGCGGACGTTTGGGGAAGAGCCCCTCCTTTCCCCAGGAAGGGGTCCCGCGGGGGACAGTTCTGAGGTGACCGGATGCCCAACTGTGTGTCCAGAGAAGTGGCTGGTCACTCTAGAAACACCCCCCCCCCAAAAAAGCTGGACTTTGCTCTGGTCCCAGCCTGGAAGACAAGGAGAAGCCCCCCCCCCTTCCCACACAGGTTTCAGAGGTGTCCCCCCCCCCTCTTCTCCACCCCCCCCCCCCTCACACGGTTCCTTCTGTTCGCGATGATAAACGTCCTTCAATTTGGTTTTGGCCTTTTCTAGATGAAAGTCACAAATTCTCTATAAATATTTATTGCTGTTTAAGTCCCCACCTGGCTTGGCTCTTCGTTGTCCTGGGGCTGAGGAGAGGGGGGGGAGGGGGCTGCTGCCAGGTGAGCTTGTAGGGAGGAAACGGGGGGGGGGACTCTCCTTGGCCCACTGTTGCTGCCACCCCCCACCCACTCCAAGGACAATGTGCCTTAAATTGAAGCTGGGTCCAAGGAATTGGCTGGTTGCATCTTCCCTTTGGGGGCCTGAGCCTGCCCCCCCCCATTCCCCCCTCCCTCTCTTCTTGGCTCTGGGCAACACAGAGCAGGAGAGGGGAGTCCTTGTATTTGGGGGGGGGTCCAGCCAGCCCTTGACAAGCGGCAGTTCAATTAACAAGCCCTTCGAAGTTATTAGGGCACTGGAAAAAGTGACGACCATTTTTCACACTTATGACCGTGGCTGCATCCCCATGGTTACATGGTCAAAATTCAGGCGCTGGGCAACTGACCCGTATTTATGACGGTTGCGTCCCCTTTTTCTACAACACTCTCACTCGGCCACAGGCATTTGGGGCTCCGTTCTGGCCGTCAAGTCAGAGGCTCCCCAATGTATAGCATCCCCTGCCTTGAGCAGGGGGTTGGGCTAGATGACCTCTGAGGTCCCTTCCGGCCCTGGGACCCTGTGTGGCTCTTTATCCTCTGTAGGTCTTGCTCCCTCCAGTCCCTGCAGTGTCCTGGGGGGTGGGAGGGGGGGGATCTCCAGGGCGACCCCAGTTCTAATCCTGCCTCTTGAGCCTCTGGCCAGAGGGAAGGGCAGGAAGGGGCGGGGAGGATGGACGTGGAAGGGGTACCCCCACCCCACCCCAAGTGGCAAGTGGAGTTCGGCGTCTGGTTTGGGACGTGGCTTTTCCTGCCAGGATCCACCCTTCGGAAGGTCCCTTTGGCCCCCATTTTATTTGGGGCTCTGCTGGACACTAGACGGGCTTGCTAGGTGGGGGCGAGGGCCCCCGTCACTAGCACAAATTTCCCTCCCCCCCCCCAAAAAAAGAGGGCCATTCTGGCCGATGCTCCCTTCGCTCTCTCTCCCCCTTCGCCCTCAGTGGGGTCTCCCTTTGGGGCCCACCTCGTCCTCGTGGGTGTGCTGAAGTCTTCGGGGGGGGGGGGCGTATAGCTGGTGTGAAGGTGTAAATGCAGACACGGAGCCAACGACGCTATTTTATTTGTGGGTCTAACACCCCTGGAAACTTTCACACACACACACCCCAACACAAGCTGCCTTGCATGGAAGCGAATTCCCATCGTCCATCCGCAGTTTGCCACCTTCCAGAGCGCTTGGTTGACTTCCTAATAGTTCTCCGGGATCTCCTGGTGGTCCCCCATCCCGCGACGAGCCCTGGCTTAGGCGGCCCTTGTCTTGGGAGCAGCTGCAGTGCCACCTAGTGGTGAGTGGGCAGAAGCCCCCCCCCCCCCCCCGGTCTCCTTCCAGGGCTCCGTGGAAGCTCCATCGGGCCAGCTGGCCCCAAACAGCAGCAGAGAATTGGGGCTGGGGGCTGTTAACAAAGGCCACGCCCCCCTCCCCACCGCTTCCCTCTGGAAAGGAGGCTGCCGGGCGTTGTTCGCCTCCCACGGCCGGGGTCGCCGTTGCCTCGCCTGGAACGAGCGCGTCCAGGGGGGGAGGCGGCCTCGGGCGCCTCCCCTTCCTCCGCCGCCGAAAGTGAAAGCGGCCCGAGCTTAACGCACCGCGCCGCGTCTCTCTGCAGCTCCCGCTCTTCGACCGCCCGTCCGAGATGCCCGACGCCTCCTTCGCGGCCGCCCGCCGCCAGCGGAGCCCCCTCCGCTTCCCTCTCCTCCTCCTCCTGCTGGGTGAGCGCGGGCGGGGGTCCCGGGCCTGGCGGGAAGCGGGGATCCTGCGCCACCCAGGGGACGCCCACCCCGGCGACCGCCCGGAGCGCCCCGGAGGAATCTCTCAACGGCCCGGAGCCCCGTTGGCGACCCCCGTTGGACAGCGAGACTCAGGGCCGGGGATTCCCGCTCGGGCGGGGCCGCTTCTGCTTTCGCTTTCGCGGAGAGGGGGGGGGGCAGTCCCGTCCCGCCCAACCCCGCTCAGCGACTTCTTCTGCCCCGCAGGTGCGTCCCTGGGCGCCTCCTCGCCGCCGTCCGCGGCCAAGCTGGGCTGCTGGTTCGTGGAGGAGGCGCGTGGTGGGCGCGGGGCCGGCTCGGTTATGCCCAGCGACCTGAGCCAGCGCCGCGCTCTGCTCCTCCTGCCGCCGCCCGGCCAGCGCCTCTCCGAAGCCGCCCTGGAGCCCGAGCTGCCCGCCGAGGTGGAGCCCGGCCTGGCCTTCCAGCTGCTGGGTGAGGAGGGGGCGGCGGGGTTGGGGAGGGGGCGGCGGCGGGCCTCTTCCGCGGGCAGGGCAGCTGAAGTCTCCCCGTCTGTCTCCCTCCGTCCTTCCGCACAGACCCCGCCGGGACCCTCTGGAGCGGCAAGGAGGCTGGCGCCCATCCCCGCTGGGCGGCCTCAGCTCTGCCCGGCCCCGGAGAGCCGGAGGTGGCCTGCGAGATCAACCCCTACCACCCGCGGGAGGCGCACGTGCCCTGGGCGGTGGGCCTGGTGGGGCAGAAGGGCTGCCCGCGCTCCCTGGAGGGCCGCTGGGTCATCGCCACCGTCCAGAACCCCCAGGTGGACTTCGGGGTCAGCAGCATTCTGCACCAGGAGGGGCCGTTGCCCGGGAAACCGGAGGCCAGCAGGGTCACCATGGCAACAGGTATGCCTCAAATGCGGGTGGGGGGGTGGTATTGATTGACAGTCCTGGGTTGACTTGTAGGGTTCCTCCTTTTAAGCAGTGGACCCAATATAACCACCCCCACCATCCCCCGCGGGTGTTGCGGTCCAACATATCCCATGGATTGTAGTTGGAGGGAGAGATGTCAGCAAGGGGACGTATCTGGAGATCAATAGAGCTCCTGTCCCAGGCTTTTCCTCAAAGCAACCTTTCACCTTCAGTTTCATTGCTGAGAATATGCTAAGGAAAACTTCCTCCCTCCTTCCCTTCTTTTCCCCCCTCCCTCCCTCCCTCCCTCCCTCCCTCCCACCCAGCAGGAAGTGCGCTTTATTTAAGAGTGCAGATTGAAGGCATCAAGGCAACAACACAGGCCAAGAAAGAGTAGGCGGTTTGGTCCAGCGGTTAAGGCACCAGGCTAGAAAGCAGGAGGTCCTGTGTTCGAGTCCCACCTGGGCCATGAGAGTCAGCGGGGTGACCTTGGGCGGCCATACTCTCTTCAGCCCAACCACCACTTTACAAGTAGTCCTTGACTTACAGTGACCCCTTGTGCTTGGTAGCCGACTCATAGTTACGACGGTAGCAGTGTCCCGGGGTCACCTGATCCCCTTTTGCGACCTTCTGACCAGGAAAGTCACTGAACAACCATCTCACTAACTGAGCTTCAGGGATTCACTTAACAACTGGGACAAGAAAGGTCGTAAAATGGGGCAAAAATCACTTAACACGTGTCTCGCTTAGCAACAGAAATGTTGGGCTCAGTTGTGGCCGTAAGTCAAGGGCTGCTTGTATTCGTCAAAACAAGAAAGGCAAATAAGCAAAGGCTTAAAACTAGCAAAGGGGGGGGGGGAATTTTAAAGGCTTAGAGCAGCCGTCCTCAACCTTCCTCAGGTGGTCATGTGACCCCCAGTAAAAATAAAATTACTTCCGTTGCTGCTCCATAACTGCGATTTTGCTACTGTTATGAATCGTAACGTAAACACCTGATATGCAGAATAATGTTTTCATTATTGCAAATTGAGCATAATTAAAGCACAGGGATTAACCTGCCAATCTTGGTTGGGGAGAAGATCAACCAGGCTGGGATTTTCCAGGATAAACCGACCTCCCTGCCTTCCTCCAGCAGCAGCTCCTGGTTTACACGAGCTCCACTTTACTAAGTTTAGGTTTTTTTACCTTCCGTTCCCCCCACCCACCGTTTTCTTTTTCTTTCTTTCCTTCCATTCCTCCCTTTTCTTTCTTTCTTTCCATTCCTCCCTCCCTTTTCTTTTCTTTCCATTCCTCCCTCCCTTTTCTTTTCTTTCTTTCTTTCTTAAACACAGATTAAGAAGTTACCTTTTAAATGGGATTTTAAACGGAGGCTTAAGCTACGTCGAACTGTGCTTCCGTCCCGGAAGGAATGGGTGGGTGGGTCTTGTCCTCCCCTCTGGCCTCCCCTGCCTGCCCTTCCCGGGGCCCGAAAAGCCTCTGAACTCAGTTTAGCCTGCAGGCCCAAAGCAGGTTTAATCTTGGCATGTGCCTGCTTGGGCGAGAGCCCGTCTCGCCGGCTGCAGCGGGTGGCCCGACCGTCCCGCCGGTCTCCTGCTCTCCGGGCGCCTTCGAACCCCTGTACAGGCAGCTGGGCTGAAGCAGCACCGCCGACCGCGCTCACTTCGGATGTCCATCGGAGCCGAGGCTGATCCGCTATCCAGAAGAACCCGTCTCTCTCCCCCTTCAGCGCCTCGGCCTTTCCCCGGCGTGGAGACCGGACGGGGTGGCGTCTGGGTTGCGCCCGGAGGTGGGAGGAGGCTACTCCTCCACCCGGCACTCTTCATGCACCTGCCGCTTCAGGGGGTGCTCCTGAGCATGGACGAGGCCGGTGGAGGTGGATGTCCTTAGGTGACCCCTGTGAAAGGGTCGTTTGACCCTCCCTACAGGGGTCGTGACCCACAGGTTGAGAGCCACTGGCTTAGAGGAAGTGAAACAAGAGTTTTGAGATCAGTTTTGGGGGGGGGGCTTGGCTGAGAGGGGAGGGGCAGAGCTGGAGTATGTGGGAGGGGGGCTTGGCTGAGCAGCCGGACTCAAGGCCTCTCCTCCTCCTCCTGCGCAGCCGTCCTCTCGGTCTTCACCCGGACGCCCCACCTGGAGTCCCGCCTGGGGCAGGATGTCCTGCTGGACTGTGGCTTCTCGGCTCCGCCCATGGCCTTCTCGGTCGAGTGGCGCCACCAGCACGGCGGAGCCGGACAGGTGATCCTGGCCTACGACGGAGCGACCCAACACATGGCGGTGTCTGAGGAGGGCGCCCGCCTCTTCCTGGACCCCGGGAGCAGCAACGTCTCCCTGCAGCTACAGGGCGCTCAGGTGCGGCACGAGGGCACCTACATCTGCTCCGTCTACCTGCCCCACCTGCAGGCCCAGCAGGCCGTGGAGCTCAAGATCGTGCGTGAGTGTCTCCCCCTTCCCTCTCCCCACGTGCTGCGCGCGAGGGCCTCCCCCGACGTCTCCCTCGTTTCCAGAGTCGCTTGTGGAGCAGCCGAGGGGGAATCACCCCCCTGAGGGTGGTGGGCTATTCCTACCGGTGGGCTTCTGCCACCTCCCTGGCAGGCCCCATAGAGGGCTGTTGGGGCGCTGCCATTCTGCAGGGAGGGGGGAGGCTTGGGGGGGCAGGGAAATCTTTCGCGGGCTTCCATTTGCTCCGTTGTACGGGACCTTGAGGGAAATGGAGGGGAGGGGATGCGCTTGGAGCCATCTGCGCTCCCTCAGTGGCGAAACTGGAGCGGCCGGGAGAACGACGGTTACCACCTTCCTCTGCCTGAGGTTCTCCAAACATCTTCGCCCCCTTGGGATGAGCCCCATGTTGGACTGGAC
Source organism: Thamnophis elegans (assembly GCF_009769535.1). NCBI lineage: Eukaryota > Metazoa > Chordata > Lepidosauria > Squamata > Natricidae > Thamnophis > Thamnophis elegans. The sequence goes on along the minus strand of NW_022473899.1, from coordinate 430,298 downwards.
ACCGAAAGGGGCTTTGCTTGCCCTAGTATTAACTCAGCATTTCTGACGGGGAAACTTCAGATGGAATCCCTGCCTTTCCGTAAAAGTCCCTTCTGAAGTGTTCGTCATTTCAGGGGTTCTGCTTTCTTGAGAAGCCTGGGGAGGCAGGACCCCCCCTAACACTTCCCCAAATTCCACCCGGGGGAAGCACCGTACCAGGATGGGAGGCCAGAAATGCTCTGGCAGCGCAAAGGTCCCCCCTCTGCCGACGGAGGAGCCCAGTTCTTCCGTGGGTGTTGGCAATCCCTGTGGCCCCACCGAAGCAGAGACTTCCCCAGCCTACCTCACAGGGTTGTTGTATGTTACGCCATGCTTAGAAATCTTCTAGCTGCTCTTTCCGAGTTACTTGGGGTTTCTGAGTTGCTTCTTCCCCCACCCCTCTCTCTGCCCCCAGAGCCGCCTAAGGTCACCCTCCGCCCGGTCCCCCTCCCGGTGCCCCTCAACACCCACACGGACCTCGCCTGCGAGATCGCCGGCTATTACCCCCAGAGCGTCTCCGTGGCCTGGAAGTGGCACACTCCCAGCGCGCCCCACAAGGTCCTCCTGGAAACGTGGGAATCGGGACACCGACAGGCGCCGGATGGCACCTACAGCTTCACCAGCTTTGCCCGCCTCCCAGCTGCCCAACAGGGGGACCAAGGGGGCTCGTACAGCTGCCACGTGAGTCACGCGGGGCTGGGGCCGGCAGGGCTCCAGAAGACCCTGAAGCTGAAAGTGGCAGGTAGGCGCAGAGGAGGCTCCTGGCCGCACGTGGGGAACGGGGGGAGGGGCACGCAGGGTGCGTGTGGAGGCGGAGGGCGCACACCCCCCCCCTTGGGAGAAGAACGGAAGGGAAAACAGAAACTGCTGGAAGGAATCAGGGGGGGGGGTGCCTCCACCCAAAGCCAGGGGGGACCCAGGAACAGTCACACAGCCTCTGGGGCCCATCACCCCCAATCTGGAGGGAGTAGAATACCAATTCTTGGGACCCACAAGTACGATAACGTTCTTGTCCCAGCTACCTCTTGGCACTGGAGGCAGGCTATGAATCTCGGGCAACAGCCGCCCCCCCAAACAATAAGGGTGTTACCATTGGTCTAAAGCATGCGTCCTCAAAATACGGCCCACATGCAGCTCGCCAAAGCCATTAATCCGGCCCGTGCAGGACAATGAGGCTGCACCCCCCCCCCCACATTGCCCTGCCCATCCTTCGGCCAAGCACAGGACTTAACTTCCGTGAGTTAAGACAAGGCAAGGCTGATAATGTTGGTTTGCAGAGACGTTTTGGAGGTGGGAGGGGTGAAAAGCGGGGTGCACAGATGCCCCACGAAGCCAGAAAATGGGTGAAAATTGCCCATTTTTTCACCATAAATTATAATTATAATAAACACCTTTCCTGCCTCTGGAAGATAAAGACAGATGGATAGAGAAGGAGGGAGAGAGGGAGACATATTTCTCGAGCTCCTTGGGGCTTGTAAGAATTGCTGCAAAATTGAGTTTCCTGGAGTGGACCCCCAGACTCCAAAACAACTGGAAACATGCAAAGAAAAGATCCCCCCCCCCAGGAGCAAAACAAATGAAAGTTTAATTTGTGGGCATTGTTCAATGGACTCTTTAATTGGCCACGCCCACCTAATCACATGACCACCTGGCCACGCCCACCCAGCCGGTCTGACCCCCTTCCCAGCAGTCTGAAGGACCGTGAATTGGCCCCCTGTTTAAAAAGTTTTGGGGACACACACACCCCCCGGTCCAGAGCCTGCAGGACGCACCAAGAGTGGCCTTTGAGTGGGGTGGGGGCATCTTCATTGTGGGGAGTGGTCGGTTCCCGCAGGCCCAGCCCTGGAAGTACAATGGGGCTTAGGGTGTGGTTAGCCTAGGTGTGAAAGGAAGCCCCTTTGTGCCCACAGTTCTCCCCCCACCCCCGCTTGGGCATGGCCCACCTGTAGAGCAGCGGCCTTTAAGGGAACTTCTGGGCTGGCTGAAATGGGGGCCCCCCTTTGTGTGGGAAGCATTGGTGGAAGGGGTGCCTAGGGAGCCCCCTAGAGGGCTGGGGGGGGGGACACGACTTGGTGTCTGTTTCCAGGACTCCCCACCTGCCTTCCTTTCCAGGCTCCTCGGCCCCCTCCGTGGAGGACGTGATCGGCCTCTTCCTGGTGACCTTTGCCCTCCTGGGCTTCCTGCAGGTGCTTTCCCGGAGAGGTGAGTGGATGACTGCCTCCCGCCACCCCGGCCCCCTGCAAAAGCAGCCCCACGTCGCCCCTGACCCACCGGCTTTCTCTCCGGCAGTCTTTGGGGAGACGGTGACGGCAGAGCCAAGCAGCCAGAATCCTCCTCCGCCTGAAGCCTTGCGGCCGGCTGCTTCTGCCCCCAAGGAGGGCCAGGGGGACGGCAAGCGGCAGCCCTCTGCACAGGGGTCCTCGTCGCCAGGCCCCACTCCGAAGTGACAGTCCTCCTGCGTGGCAGAGCCTCACTTTGGATCCTGAAGGAAGGGGCTGCGCAAGTGTTGGGGGCGCTCAAGAAGCTCCCCCCCCCATGAATCTTAGTTGGCAATTTGGGGAGGGGGTGCTGAACCTGCTTAGGGTGTCTGTCTGTCCTTCCCTGCTCCTTCTCTGCCCCGCCCCTTTGGCGAGGCCTCCCTACCCGTCTCTGGTGCCCCTCGGATGCCTGGGCGCCTCTCCTCACTTTTTCCCCCTCCCCCCCGAGCAAAGTCCTGGGCAGACCCTCCCCCACAGGCTGCATTGGGAGGGGAGCTGTTAGCAGCCAGCCTGGCCTACTCTGGGGCCCCCAGGTGGGTGGGAGGCCTTAAAAAAGCCGGCCGAGGGGCCCCGTGTGTGGTTTCCCCCCCACCAGTGTGAGTTGTTTTGCTTCCCGTGCTGAAGAGGCTCCCTTAGTTGGGGTGGGGGTGGGGTTCTTCTGCTCCCCCCCCCCCCCTGCAGGATGGAAGGGAAGCCCTTGGCCGGGTGAGGGGGATTCCCACCATCAAAGCCTCCGGCTCCCTGATCGGTCCCAGGAAGAGGTTCTGGAAGGGAGCAGAGGGGCCACCCTGGTTCCAGGCTGCCGGGAGCAGAGACCCGGCCCAGAAGAGACCGAAGCTCCTCGGTGGCGGTGGCAGCGTCTCCACGCCTGGAAGACCAGGGGGCGCCAGGAACGGAGGACTTTCCCTGTGGTGCTGCCACCCGCAGATCTCCCCCTCCCCACCCCCCAGTGGGACTCGTGGCTGCTGCCCTCCCCCCGGGCCATGTGCCCCTGCTTAACCCCCCCCCTCAACACACACACACACACACACACACACACACACACAGCCCTGGGCCTGTCTGGGGTTTGCCTGCTGTAGATGGTCCTCTGTTTTCCGTGCTCTGTAGCTGCTTATAAAGATTCCCTTTTCTACTCTCGTCTGACTGGAGGTCTTTGGGGAGCGAGAAGGAAACTGCGGGAGGGGGGGGGGTCTTGCAGGAGAAGGGGAAGGGTCCTCCTTCCACCTCCCCACCCTCAGATTGAGCCTCCGGGTCCCGTCCTTGGCAGGCGGCTGGTGGCCCTTGGAGCCTCTCGTGGCTTGAAGGGGAAGACGGCTGCTGACCTGAGGGCAAAGCTGTGAGCTCCATCGTGGCCGAGGATTCCCCCCCCCCCCGTGGCAGCCGGCTCGCTGTGGCCTCTCCCTTCCTGACGCTCCTTGAGACGGGGGGGGGGGGCTTCTCCCTCGCAGGGCTGCCCCCATCTTCCCGTGCACCCGTCGGGAGCAGCTGCTGGTTGCTCTGTTTGGGGGGAGGGGAGGCCCCCGTTGTCTGAATCTCCAGGGTGGCCCCGAGAGCCTCTGCTGAGTCCCGCAGTGGCCCCTTGGAAGCCCCGTCTGGGCCTCTGGATGGGGTGGTGCCCCCTCGGATGGAGCCTGCCTGCCCTCGGAGGGGGGGTGTCTCTTCCCTGGGCTCCAGCCGGGGGCAGCCGTAGCCGGTGGGTTCCTGCAGCTGGGTCGGCTGCGTACCAGCAGTGGCTCTCGTAGAGGCCGATGGGCCGCCGGCTTCTGCCCTTCGCAGCAACCGTCGTAAACAGGAGCCAGTTGCCAAGCATCTGAATTCTGATCCCCTGGCGGTGGGGATGCTGCAATGGCCATAACTCTGGAAAAGGGTCACAAGTCACTCTCTTCAATGCCGCCGTAACTTTGAACTTCATTGTTTTCACCGCTCACCTCCCACATCGACTAAGAACGGAGGAGGGAGAGTTCCGATTGGGCAGCGGGGGTTGCTCTTGCGGGCTCTGCGCCCTTGTCAGAAGGTGACCCTGGCTGAGCATTCTGGATATTGTAGGACGTGGACGGCGAGGGACGGAGGCCCCCCCGGTGATATATTCCAGTCCAACCCCCTGCTCAGGGCAGGAAGCCTGACATGCCCCCCAGGCAGAAGGCGCTGGGTTGAAAGCAGCTGCAGGCTGAGCCAGGGAGCCCTGGGGAAGAGGTCAGGCCACGGGGGATCACCTGTGTGTAACTGAGGCCGAAAAGGGTCCCAATTAATGCCACTGCGGTCATTTGCCCTTTCGCACACGGGGGGGGGGTTCCAAAGTGGGGCTGGGCCAAAGGTATCCACACACACCCCCATCCGGCATTATTTCCCTGGGCCCCTCCCAGGGGTCTCCCAAGGCCTTTTCTGAGCCAAGAAACCCCCACCCCCCACCCCCCGTGAGGATCCCGGGTAGCCTCCGGGTTAAGGGCCACGAACAATGACCCTACGGAGACCCCACCAGAGAGCTTTTATACACCCCAAAGCCCTGGCACAGCTGCTAAGGAGACCCTCGAAACAGAGGAAGGAGAGTTACGGGAACTGGGCATGTGGTGCCTCGTCTGAATCGCTGCGTCGCCATAAGGATGAACTCTCTGCGGGCACAGGAGCTGCTGCCCCCAGCTCAGCTCCACTGCGCATGCAAGCCAGCTGATTTCCGGGTCTCTGACACACACGTGCAGGATGTCCAGCCCGTTTTTTGCTCCCAGGAGGCTGCAAGGAGGCCTACTGTGTTTCTTTCTACAGTGAAGAAGATGCCTCATTACAGAAGGCGCCTCATCATCTCTTGGGACTTTTCCCTCTTCCTGGTAGAAAGGCCTCTCCCTTTCCTGGCGGGGGTCACCAGTGGCATTTGAGAAGCTTAGGCCCATGGACTACTGCAAAACGGGGAGGGGGGGGGAACATGAGTGAATGCATGGGGGTTGGGTCACGTGTCACGTGCGCATTGCATTGTGTGTGTGGGTGCTTGCGCAGGTGTACACGCCCTTCCGGCACGCAACGACAAAACGGTTAGCCATCCCTGGTGGAGGGTTTCCTTCCTGAGCAGTGGGTGGGACTGGAAGACCTCCAAGGTCCCTTCCATCCAGGGGTGGCATGATAGCAACGTGCCAGTATTTGAGGGGCTGCCCCAATGAAGAGGGAGTCAAGCTCTTCTCCAAGGCACCTGAGGGCAGGACAAGAAGCAATGGGTGGAAACTAATCAAGGAGAGAAGCAACTTAGAACTGAGGAGGAATTTCCTGAAAGTGAAAACAATTAACCAGTGGAACAGCTTCAGAACTGCTGTGAGAAAGGAACCTTTGGAGAAAAGGCTCCCCTAAAAATAGGAGGCATGTCTCACTCCCGAGGGGCACTTGTGACGGGTGCCCTCAAATCGGCTGCGCATTGGCGAGTTCTTTTAAACCTCTTGAAAAGTTGGCAGAAGAATCCCAGCCCTCCTCAGGCAGCTGTTTATTCGGTTCAAGCATCCATCAGGCTTTTGCTGGGACAGGCACGCCCCCCCCCCCACCCCTGCCCCGTTTTGGAGAGACTCTGCTTTTGAATATATTAGAGCGGAACGGGTGGGGGGGGGCACTTTAAGACCCCTGGACTTCAACTCCCAGAACTGGAGCTGGCTGGGGAATTCCGAGAGTTGAAGTGGCTCCAGGTTGATACCTCCGTATTTGAGGAGGTTTTTAGGAGAGGCAGAGCCCACGGATGAGTTGTCAGGATTTTGGAAAACTTTTATGGATCATAAAGAGAAAGTTTGGAACAAAGTTCTGAAGTTTCTAATGGGACAAAAAGAAGCTTTTTAAGAACTCTCAAGGTTCATTTCTGAAAAGAAAGCCTTTTTTATAGCAATAGCAGTTAGACTTATCTACCGCTTAGAGGGCTTCCAGCCCTCTCTAAGCGGTTTACAGAGTCAGCATATCGCCCCCAACAACAATCCTCATTTTACCCACCTCGGAAGGATGGAAGGCTGAGTCAACCCTGAGCCTGGTGGGATTTGAACAGCCGAACTGCAGAACTGCAGTCAGCTGAAGTAGCCTGCAGTGCTGCATTTAACCACTGCGCCACCTCGGCTCTTTTTTGTGGTACTTGGGTGCCAAAATCAGCGGGTCGCCTTCCCTTCTGTGGAAGGGACTCCTCGAAAGATTGTTTTTAGTATTTATTAGTATTTATTAAACTTGTATGCCGCCCTACTCCCAGGGGGACTCAGGGACTCAGTTTTTGTTTGATATTTTTTATTATTTTTATTATTATTTATTTATTAAATTTATTATTTATTAAATTTATTATTTATTAAATTTATTATTTATTATAATTATTATTTATTATTATTATTATTTATTATATTTATTATTATTATTTATATTTATTATTTATTATATTTATTATTTATTATTATTATTATTTATTATTATTATTATTATTATTTATTGATTTATTCCATTATTCCAATGAGCCACGGTGGCGCAGTGGTTAGGGTGCGGTACTACAGGCTCCTTCTGCTGCCTGCCACCTGCCTGCAATTTGGCAGTTCGAATCTCACCAGGCTCCAGGTTGACTCAGCCTTCCGTCCTTCCGAGGTGGGTCAAAGGAGGACCCAGATTGTTGGGGGCAAGAGGCTGATTCTGTAAACCGCTTAGAGAGGGCTGTAAAAGCACTGGGAAGCGGTATGTAAGTCTTGAGTGCTGTTGCTATTTCTGTAGCCTCATTCTGTAGTAAATGGATGCTCGTCAGGTGCCAAGACGCAGAGACCCAGATAAGCACCTTCGCTTGCAAGCAGAAGCCACTAATATTAACCACGTGTAAGAATGAGCACAGACCCTTGCTGCAAAACATTGGTGGGCACAGACCACGGGGGGGGGGGGCTCAGTTGGACGGGGGGGGGGATGCGGTCGGGGGCCGTTTCCAAGAAATGTTGCACAAGCGAAGCCATTATTGGGACAGAAGAAAGTAACCGGGACGCTAACATACTAAAAGCAGGACCCCTAAATGAGCAAGAGAAAGCCAGGTTGGCCTACTGGTTAAGGCCCCAAGTTAGAAAGCCCCGAGTTCAAGTCTCCCCTCCTTGGCCATGAAAGCCAAGGCCGGGTGAGGTGAGGGAAGCCTCCCTCTCTTTCAGCCGGGGAAAGTGCCATCTATGCAAAGAAGCCGGAGAAGGATTGGGAAGCCTCTGCAAGCAACTCCCAACAGATCTCTGGATCTGTTGCAGCAACGCTGTCCAAACTTGAGGACTTTATAAAGACGCCTGGACTTCAACTCCCAGGATTCCTTGGCCGGCTGGGGAATTCTGGGAGTTGAGGTCCAGACGTCTTTAAAGTTCTGAAGTTTGGACAGTGTTGCTGTAACAGCCCCTGGGGTCACTTTTTGAGTCAGAATTTTACTTTTTTAATTTGTCTATTTCGCCAAGCAGGGATTACATGACAGGTATAAAAGAGTGAATAGGTGAATAGGTGAAACGGATACGAGTCCAAGGGAATTTCAGACAAGCCTCCTGGCCAAACTCTGGATGGGCAAAGGGGCTTTTTTTGTCTGCTTTTCTCTCTCCCCGCATCCCCCATTTCTGCCTTCCTGCCTTTTCCCTCTTCTCCCCCCCCCCCCACTTTTCCTGGAGGTCTTAAAGCAGCTTTTCTCGAACGTATAAGGGGAGGGAGGGGGGGGACTTCAACTCCCAGAATTCCTTTCGCCCGCAGGAAAGGCCGAGTTGTTCAGAGCCAACCGGGATCCGCCTCCCTCTGAAAGCTCCGCCCAGCACATCTTAAGGCCGGGCGGGAGGGAGAACGGGAGGGTGCTGCAGCCATCTTAAGTGGGGGCAGAGGATTCCTTATTGTTATCCTGGCCACAAAGTATCGCAATGAGAAGTCGCGCCCGGGAACCGCACAACGGGATTCACGAGCGGCGCTTCATCCCCGTCCCCACTTCCACGGAAAGCCATTGAAATTCACTCCGGTGGGGAAGGAACGGCAGCAGGCCGCGCCCTTCTCCAAAATGGCCGCGGGTGCGTCGCTCCGCTCGGCAAATGGCGGCTGCCTCCCGTTCCGCCTCCCGTGGCGTCACTTCCGGGAAGCAGTTGGGAGGGGGAGGCGGAAGCGGCGGCAGGAGCGGCGGCGCCTCCACGTGGGGCGGAGGGAGGCACCGGGCGAGGATGGCGGCGGCGGGCGAGGCGGGGAGCCGCGGGGAGGCCGCTCCCGCCGCCAGGAAGAAGGTGAGGCGGCCTGTCAGCCTGTATCTCTGGCGGAGGGGCGGCTGCGGAGTCAGAGGGGCCGGTTGGGACCCCCGGAGGTCATCTAGTCCCACCCCGGGCGCCCCCCCCCCGCCCCACACTCCCCAGCCCCGCCTCCTCTGGGAAGGCTCCGGGGGGGGGGAGAATGCGGACCCCCCCCTCCTAATGCTCTCCCCCCCCCCTCCCTCCCTCTCTTCGCAGGCCGGGCGGCCGCAGCGCTACTGGGACGGTGAGCCTGGAGGGGCCGGAGGCGATGGGGCGGCGGCCCCTCCGAAGACCAAGAGGGCCCGGCGGCCGCGGAGGACGCAGAAGGCGGGCAAAAGGCGGATCTCGGGGGTGAGCGGAGGCGGGGGGGGGAGGAGGGGGGGGAGGGAGGGAAGGATGTGAGTGGGGGAGGGGAGAGAGGGAGGGGGGGAGCGGAGGGGGGGAAGGGAGGGGTGCGCGAGTGGGGGGGGCAGCAGGAATCAGGGGGGAGGGGGAGAGGAGGGGAGGGGGTGAAGCTGACCCCCCCCCACCTGTGTTTTTTGCTTGCTCTCTTCCCCCCCCTCCCTTTGCAGAAGGAGGACCCCTTCCCTGGAGCCCCTGACCCAGTGGGGCCGGAGAGAGCGAGGAAGTTCCAGAGAGGAGCCCCACAGCAGCTGGTGAGAAACACACACACACACACACACACACAACCCCCTCTGGCCCAGCCCCCCCCTCCTCTCCCACCACCCCTGACCCCCTTGTGCCGTCTCTGCCCCCCCCCCCTTTGCAGGAGGAGGTGTCCAGTGAGCGGCTGAAGCACCGGCTGGCCTCCCAGGAGGAGAAGGCCCGAGCGGCCGCTCGCCAGGCAGCCCGGATGGAGCTGCTGCTGCTGGAGGAACCCGGGTGAGCCCCCCCCCACCCCCCCCTCCTGCACACACCCCCTTGGCCCCCATTGGGAGGTATTGGCCTGGTACATTAGTTTAAAGCTTCGGTTGGATGAGGCCTGCAAGCTCCCCCCTCGGCCTGCAACTGTCCGTCCATGGATGTTTTCTCCCCCCCCCCCAAGACCCTTGTGGGCCCCCAGGAGGCCAAAAGGTCCCCCCCCTCCCCCTGGACGGCCGATTCCTTCCAATTCCCTGGTTTTCTCCGTGGCTGCTTCGGGGGGGGGGGGGGAGAAGGACGGGAGGTCCGGCAGCCTCTCTCTCCCCCCCCTGCAGATGTGCTTTGGCCTCCCTAACATCTGCCAGGCTCCCCTCCGTCCCTTCCTGGCATCCCGGATTCCGGGCCTTCTTCTCTTCTGTGACACTGATTGACGGGGTTGGCAGGCAGGGAGGGGGGGGCCTCCTCAAGGGTGCAGGGCCAGCCCGAAGGTGGTGGTGGGGGGAGTCTTGTCTGTTTGCATTCAGATCCCATTTTAAGGGGGGGGGGCTGAAGCCATTTCCTTCTGTGGAGGCATATCAATTCGCCTTGAAAAGAGAATTACGGCTTTGTTGGAATGGTTTTCACTTCAATCTTTTTTAAGGGGCGAAAAATGAGTCTGTGTGTGTGTGTGTGTGTGTGTGTGTGCAACACTGACCCCTCCATTACACCCCCATTACGCCCCCATTTCTCTTCTTGGCCGCCAGGTTCCTGGAGGGGGAGGAGGAGGAAGACACCTGCACCGTCTCCCAGGCCGAGATCGCTGCTGCCGTCGATCTGGCTGCCAGTGCAAAGGTTGGAAAGGGGGGGTGGAGGGCTGGGGGGTTACTGGTCTGGGGGAGCAATTTCATTACCACTCTGTCTTCCTCCCCCCTTCCTCCCCCCCCCCCCCAGCATTTTGAGCTGCGCCTGGATCGTTTCGGCCCCTACCGGCTGAGTTACACGCGGAACGGCAGGTGAGTGGGGGGGCCTTGTGAAGGGCCTGGGACCACCAAGGTTGGGGTGCCCTCTGCGTCCTCCCCCCCCCACTCACCCCTACGTTGCTCCCACTCCAGGCATCTCCTCCTGGGGGGCCGCCGGGGCCACGTGGCTGCCCTGGACTGGCAGACGAAGGCCCTGATGTGTGAGATCAACGTCATGGAGACCATCACAGACCTCACGTGAGTCCCCCTCCCCCCACAGGGAGCCAGCTCTGGGCCTCCCCTGAGGGGGGGGGTTGGGGGGAACTGAGGGAGAGCCCAGAGGCCCCCCCTCCCTCCCCACGGCCCAGCAGGGGGCTGCAATCCCTCCCATGTTGGCTGCACAGCAGCGGCTCCCAAAAGTCACATCTTTGTGAGTCTTTCAACCCACAACGGAGGCCTCGGTTTGGCCTGGGGGGGTCCCTGCCCCCTCCCTTCCCCCACCCACCCCCACCCGTGAAGGGGCTGTTGGAAGAAACGCCCACCTGGGTTCGGTTCCAGGGTGGGGGGGGAAGACCCTGGAGACAAGGAGGCTGCTTGGAAAGAAGGTTTAATGGTGGGCAGGACCCCCTGAGCTCCTGAGTGGAAAAGGGGGAATCATCAGATGCTTCCGGATGTTGGGAGGAGTAGAAACAGAGAGGCAGAGAAAGTCCCTGGTTTTATGCCCTCTCTGAGGCCTTTGATCCTGCATTCTGATTGGTTGTCAGGCTCCCTTGGGGGGCCATGCAGGGGCAAATCTCTAGGCTGCATTTTGAGTCCAAGCTTGGTTGAGCTTCTTCCCAGACGCCCAGTGGTGAGAGGGGTAAAGGACTAATACTATCATGGATCTGGAGGGGGGAGATCTTTGTTATGTAGAATAGACCTGCCCAGGCCTTTAGATGGCCCCGTTGACGAAGGTGGGGGCTCAAGAGTGAGCCCGCTTCCTGCCTAAAGACATGGAGGTGATATTTCCCAGGGAAATTTCGTTTTTCTGACTTCCTGCCCTGCCTGTTGCAGGTGGCTGCACACGGAGACCCTCTTTGCCGTGGCCCAGCGGAAGTGGCTTTACGTCTATGACCAGCAAGGCGTGGAGCTGAACTGCCTGAAGTGCTTCAACGGCGTCCAGCGCATGGAGTTCCTGCCCTACCACTTCCTGCTGGCCACAGCGGTGAGCGGGCCTCGGGGGGCCTCGGCCGTCTCCCCAAAGGGGCCGTTCCTGGGACCCCACCCCCGGCCCCTTGCCAAAGCCGTCAACCAGGGTCAGCTGGGCTGGAGAGCCCAGGAAAACGGGGGGGGGGGAGAGCATTTTTCTCCACCCCCCTCCCAGAACTGTTCTCTTCCCCCCCCCCCCACAGAGCGAGTCCGGCTTCCTGCAGTACCTGGACATCTCGGTGGGGAAGGAGGTGGCCACCATCTGCACCAAGGCTGGCCGGCTAGCAGTGATGGCCCAGAACCCCTCCAACGCCATCGTCCACCTGGGGCACAGCAACGGTGAGTGGGGGGGAGGGATGTGGGGGGGGTCTCCCTGCCCAAGTCTGGAGCACCTCTGCCCACCGTTCCCCCTTCCCTCCGCTGCTGCAGGGACGGTGACCCTCTGGAGCCCAAGCGCCAAAGCCCCCCTGGCCCGGATGCTGTGCCACCAGGGGGCCGTGAGGGCCGTGGCCATCGACCCCTCCGGGAGGTGAGCAAGCAGGCAGCCTGAGGGGTGGGGGGGCAGGGCGGGGGGCATGCAGAGCGTAGAAGGGGCCCTCCTTGCTTTCTCCCGCAGCTACATGGCCACCTCGGGGCTGGACCACAAGCTCCACATCTACGACCTCCGGGCGTATCGGCGCCTCCACTCTCTGCTGCTGCCCTGTGGGGCTGGGCTGCTGGACTTCAGCCAGCGGGGGCTCTTGGGGGCCGCCTGCCAGGACGTGGTGCAGGTGAGTGACCTTGCGGGAAGAGCCTGGCCCTCCCACCCCCACACTGGCCTGGCCTCTCCTGAGCTGCCCCCTCTCTCCCCCTCCCCAGGTGTACAAGGACGTCTCGGTCGGCCCGCCCCAGAAGCCCTACCTGTGCCACAGGCTGCCCAGCCCCTCCCACGGCCTCCGCTTCTGCCCCTTCGAGGACGTGCTGGGCGTGGGGCACGAGCAGGGCTTTGCCAGCCTTCTGGTCCCAGGTAAAGGATGAGGGTCAGTGGCCATCCAGGGCAGAGGGGGGGGGGTAGAAGGGAGTGGGGATGGGCCACCCTGTTTTGGGAGAGGACCTCCCTCCGCCCTGTTGCCCTGCAGGCGCTGGGGAGCCCAACTTCGACGCCTTGGAGAACAATCCCTTCCGCAGCCGCCGGCAGAGGCAGGAGTGGGAGGTGAAAGCTTTCCTGGAGAAGGTGAGCCCCCTGCCCCTCCCTTTCCCTCCCCAGCCCCCTCCCCAGGGGCCCCACGGGTGGGAGAGGGAGCTCTGGGGGAGGAGCCCCCCCCCTGGTTTCCCCTCACGGCCGGTTCTTCTCCCCAGATCCCATCGGAGCTGATCAGCCTGGACCCCACGGAGCTGGGCCGGGTGGACCCCATTTCCTCCGAGCAGCAGCGCAAGGAGCGGGCAGAGAGGCTGGTACGTGTGGGCACCGATGGGGGGAGGAGGAGGAGGCAGCTCAGGATGCAGCGGAGAGGAGGCTGACTCCCTGCCCCCTCCCCACAGGGCTACGACCCGGAGGCCAAGGAGCCCTTCTCCCCTCGGAGGAAGCTGAAGGGCCGGGACTCGGCAGGCAGCCGGCTGAAGCGGAGGAAGAAAGTGGCCGCCGAGGAACAGCGGGTGAGTCTCCCCCTCCCAGGACCCTCCTCCTCCTCCTCCCCCTCCTCCACCAGCCCTGGTTTCCTTTTTAAATTAAAAGTTTTTTTTTTTAGTTTTCAAAACAGACACAACACAAAAAAACCCCTCTTTCTTTACATACTGTAGAAAGTGTTGGTTACAAAGAAAATTCATGCATTTCTTTCACAGTCACTCATGATTCATATTAATTCTAGTATTTTAAATCAAATATATTTGTGCATATTACCATCATCCTACCCCCCATTCTCGTTTGACTATAATTGTTTAAACGTCCTTCATCATAAAACATACCAAAACTCAAGACGTAACCACGTACTGGCAATCTCGTCTGCTATTTCTAGTATCCCAATATCCTTACGGCCTGTTCTAGCTAAACATCAATAACATTTAGTAACAAAGGTTTCTAATCTTCCTTTCCAAATCACTGTTTACAATTTACATCCAATTTCCCCATGTTGTACCCATACCTATATGCACATTGTTATCATTATCTCTCCTTCGTTTGACTATATCCATTATCCTAATTTAGTTCTTTTTTATTAATCTTTATGTGAAACCAAAGCATTTTTCATCTTCCTTTCATAGGTACCATTCAATTTTCATATCCAATTACTACTTGTTATACCAATACATACGGTATACGTTATTATCATTTTCAATTGTTTATTTAACCACATCTATTGTCACTCAATTTCACTAGGTCCAACTAGTTTTAGATAAAACACTTTCATCTATCAGCCTGTATCTCTTTCCAGTAGCGAAACAGTCTCATGTCTTCTGCCATTTGCGGCATCAGTCCTCTTAATTGTCTCCTTAATCAAGGTTGTATGGGCTCTTCTTTGCAACTTATTGTTTATTGATTCTCTCATGTAATTTTGATGCCCTTCTTCTTTTTCCTTAATCAGCTTGTTTTGTCAGTGTTATAGTGTTACTAATAAAATTTCTCCCTTTAAGTCCCTAAGTTCTTTTATTTTTCCTTCTTCTTCCGTGTCTTGCCATCTAGGGTAGGGTTCCCATCCATCTGGTTCCCCTTTCCATACTCCACTTTTGCCATTTCCAGACAGAAACCATTCACCACAGATGTCAGCAGATTTAGTCTTTTTTTCCCTTTATTGCTTGGGACTCTACCCTCTGTTTTCCCCGTTTGATAAGCATCTCCATCCTTTTCATCATATTTTTCTGTTAGGTGCTCTAATTTTTCAAACATTTTCTCAAATGTATTTGATGGTTTCTGTATTGCAAACATTACCTCTTGCAAGCTGACAGTTTCTCTCTATTGTTGGAAATAAGCCATTGTTTCCAGCTGTAGAAACACCGCTGCTCTGACTTGGAAGATTTTTACAAGGTTACACCAAAGTTCACCATGAGATCCCTGGTTAAGGATGTTCTTCAAGGGAACACTTGTATAAAAACAAATGGTGCTTCTTATCACTTTCTATAAACAAACTGTGAGACTTTAAAGTTCCAGACCAGGATGATCAGTAGTGAAAGTAAAAGTATTTTGTTTTCAATACACAAGTGAGTAGCGGTGTTATATCTCTCCCTTTGTTGTTACAATTGTTGCAATTCTCTTTGTTCTTTTTGTATCTCTTAATATTCCAAGTTAAAAAAAACAGTCAAATTCTTACATGAAATAGAGAAGAAAGAGTAAAAGACGCACGTGATTAATAAGGAGAAATTTGGTCCGTAGGTTGTGAAAATAATAGTACAAATTATAGAAGAAAACTTGATCCATTCATTTCAAACGGTTTACATAAATTCCATCCATGAAAACAATGTTTAAAAATTAAGATAACACACTGACCAAAACCATCCAAAGCTTAATTCTGCCCCTTATTTCTTTTATTCTTAGATTTAAATTAGCTTTTAAGTTTTTTATAGGCAGTCTCTTTTAGAACGGATAAAAATTCCTCACCAGCTGTCAACACTTTCTCTTCCGTTTCCTCCCATTTTGGAGCTGGTCAGCCTAGAGGCTGGACTTTTAAGGCCAGCTGAGAGACTTTCTCCTGGATCAGTCAGGGACTTTGCGATGTCCCCGTGATCAGCAGAACGTCGTCTTCCCGTTCACCCGTCTCTACGGGACGGTTGAGGTCCAATTGTACCACCCAGCCATAAAAGTATTGGCAGTGATCTCGGAGCATCGAGATCGGGCGACCGTTTCGTAGCGACGTGGGCTCCTCCTTTTTCCTCCCCCAGTCCTGTTGAGCCACAATGGGGCTGCCAAAGGTTTGCTTTTAATACATCTCCAAGCACACACAAGAACACGGTGGCCTTTGAGTTGAATTGAATTGAATTTATTGAATTTCTATGCCACCCTTTTCCCCAAAGGGGACTCGGGGCGGCTTACAATCCAAGTCAAGGGGGGGGGGCGTATAAATAAGGAATAAAAAAGACGAACAGAACAATACACAATTTAAAAACGCACAACAACCATACCATTCGAGGAGGGGGGGGGGGCAAAAGCTCTTTAGCCCCAGGCCTGTCGGAACAGCCAGGTTTTAAAGGCTTTGCGGAAGGCCTGGAGGGTGGTGAGGGTTCGAATCTCCACGGGGAGCTCGTTCCAGAGGGCCGGAGTTAGCAGCACATTCACCGGGTTGGGCCCCGGCTCTTGTGGGGACGGGGGGGGGGGGGTTTCTGCCAGTTCCTGCTCACGCCCACCCACCTTCCTCCCGGCAGGCCCTGGTCCGGAAGAGCTTGGCTGCCAAGGCAGAGGCGCAGCCAGCGGTCCCCAAGACCAAACTCCCCGCGGCCCACAGCTCGGCGCTGGATCGCTTCCGGAAATAGCGGGCAGAGGACTCTGGCATCCCTGCCACACGCAGGACGGTGGCTGTGGGCGGCTGCGGCTCTGGACGGCCGTGCGCTGGACAGCTGGGCCCCATGGACCTTCCCCGAGACTCCTCGGGGGCTTTTTTGGACTCTGGACCTTTGCCTGAATACAGACTTGTGATTGGTTGACGTGTGTCATCTCTCGGGGCAGGGGGGGGGGAGCAGTTGGCAAAGAAGGGGGGCTCTCCAGGGGGCATGAAGCGTCCTTGGGATGAGGGGGGCAGAGAAGCAACCCCCCCCAAAAGAAATACGCTCATTGGGTTCTGCAGGGGGCTTCCTGTCACACAGGACCCCCACCCACCCCCAGGTAAAGGGCTGCAGCCCCCTCGCCCCCAACTCCAGGGGCCCCTGGGAAAGTGCAGGGCTGCTCCTGGGCCCCCCAGAGCCTGAACTCCCCGCTGAGGGCAAAGTTGCGGCCTTCACAGCCCCCGTTCCAGCTGGCAGGAGGGTCCCGCAGCCTCGCTGCTCTCCAGGCCCCTTCAGACGCCCCTCAGGTCTGTGGGGCAGCTTCTCCCCGGCCGCTGCCGCATAAGGTCCTCTCGGAGTCCGTCGCTCGCTCAGCGGGGAAGGGCCGCCGGGAAGACCGATGAGCGGGAGGCGCCCTGCTCCGTCCTCCGCCGAAGGGCCGCAGCCTTCCGAGGGGGGCCGGGTCCCGCGGTCGCCTCTCCTCCGTCGTCGCCGGCCAGCCAGCTGATGGCCTTGCAGCGGGCCAGCCCGAGGAGCCGGTGCCAGGCGGAGCAGGGCCGCGGGGGCTGGGCGGCCATGGCCAGCATCTGGGCGGGCGTGACGCGGTGGGCGCTGTAGAGAACCTCCCGGTAGCAGCAGGGGTCGGGCGGGAAGCGGGCGGAGCCGGCCATGCGGGCCAGGTGGCGCGGGAAGAGCCCGGCGCGGCGGGCGCAGAGCCCCACGAAGACGTCCTCCAGGGGCAGCGGCGGCAGGTGGCGGGCGGCGGCCAGGACGGCGGCGGCGGCGGGGCCGGAGAGGACGTAGGCGGTGCCGCTGCAGTAGGGCGGGAAGGCGGGCTCCGGGTAGAGCGCGGCGGGCACGTAGTGGCGGCTGGCGGGGTCGCGGCTGGGCGCGGCCCTCCAGTGGACGCGGCCCAGGTAGAGGCGCTCGGCGGCGTCCAGCGTCCGCAGGTGGCGGCCCAGCGCCGGCAGGTTGAGGAAGACGTCGTCGTCGGCCTTGAGCACGAAGCGGGCGGCGGGGCAGCGGGCGGCGGCCCAGCCCAGCAGCGCCAGCGTCTTCAGCGTCAGGTTGGCGTAGGTGTCGGCGAAGCGGCCCTGCAGGAGGTCCCCGCGCTCGGCCGCCTCCCGCTCCAGCGCCGCCTGCAGCGCCGCCTCCTCCTCCTCCTCCGCGGGCAGCCCCACCACGAAGACGGTGCGCACCGCCAGCCCGCCCGCCTCCCGCGCCGACCCCCAGCTCGCCCGCACCGCCGCCCGCCGCGCCGCGTGCCCGGCAGCGCTGGCCACCAGCACCAGCAGCCCCGGGGCTCCGGCCGCCGCCGCGCAGGCCGGCGGGGAGAGCGCGAAGGCGGCGGCGGGCGGCGGCGGGCGGGCGGCGGCGGCGGCGGCGAGAGGCTGGCCGGGCAGCAGGAGGGGCAGCGAGCGCGAGAGAAGCTCCTCGTAGCCGCCGCCCACCAGGAAACTCAGCGCCGACAGCAGCGCCAGGCAGCCCAAGAGCCACCGCAGCGGGCGGGCCAAGCGGCGCGGGCAGCGTCTGGGGAAGGGCGGCGCGGCAGCCATCGGGGCCGCTGGGAGAGCCTGCAAGAGAGGGAAGAGCGTCAGCCCCGCCGCCGCCGCCGCCGCAGCGCTACGGCCGCCCCCGCTGCCTCCCCCCCACCCACCCCCCGGCAGCCTCCCAGGCGCTCCCGCCACGGCCGCCTCGCGAGACCGGCCGGAGGAAGCGGCGGCCTCCCTCCCTCCCGCCTCCCTCCTTCGCCAGAGGCGGCGGCGTCTCGCCGGCCCAACCGACCTTGCTGGGGGACGAGGCGGCGCTCGCTCGTTCAGGCTCCGGCCCGCCTCGCTCCAGCCTCTGCGCGCCCCCCTCCGGCCGAGAGCAGCCCTCCCGCTGCCCTGGTAAAGGGGCGCTGCGCAGCCGCTCAACCGAAGGTCTTGGCCAAGAGCCGGGGAGGCCGTCCGAGGAGAAGGGCCTGGAGGCGGGAAGGAAGGGGGGGGAGAGACTCCCAGGGCCAGAGGGAGCCCGCAGCAGCCCAGATCCCGGGAAAGGAGGCCTGGGACCCCCGTCCCCCTTCCCTCCTCCTCCTCCTCCTCCTCTCTCGGTTCCACCCAGACCGGCTGGGCGTCCTTGCCTGGGCCTCGGCTAGCCCGAGTGGGGCCTTCCCACCCAGCTCGGCCCCTTCGGGGGACATCCGGCCCCCTGTCAAGGCAGCTGCTCAGGGCCGGCTCCTCCACCAGCACCAGGAAGCTCCTTCGGCCCCCAGATCCTGCCTGCTTGCCCTGGAGCCTGGCTCTCCTGGGCTTCCTTTCCCCACACGCTCTACATCCACTCCGTGGCTGGCAGTTCGGGCAGGACCCAGGGACCTGAGGGGGGGGACCAGGCCTGAAGGCTGGGAGTTCAGCCGGTCACCAGCAGTGGCTGCTCAGGGTCCTCTGGAGATGATGGCAGCCGACTATCACACTTGCTGTCTTCTGCGGGGACGCTGCTGCCTGTCGGGGTGGATGGGGCCCTGGCTGAAGTGGGGGAACCTTTGGTTCCTGCTGGGTAACCCCCCCCCTTTTCCTCCTCCTCCTCCTCCTCCTCCAGGTGCCGCGGGGTCTTGTGGGTATTTCCCCTTGGAGGGGCTGCTTGTCTCAGCAGAGAGGCCTCCGACACATGGATGTCTCTGCCCCTCCTTCCGAAGTGCCCCCCTCCCTGTGCCAGCTGAGCCCTCCCTGCTGGCTGCAGCAGAGGCCGCCTGCCCCCCGCCCATCCCCCGAGTCTGGGAGCCCTTAGGAGAGACCCTGCAGGAGGGGGGGGGGGGCTCCCCAAAATGAAGGAAGGTCATGTTTCATCAGCAACTGAGTGGGAACATGGGATAAACAGAACCTCCCACAACAGACACAGGGACACCACCGACCTCCACATGCTGTGCAAGGACAACCGACAGGCCTAAAAGGGGCTCAAAAGACCTCAGCATCTCCTCCACCACCAGCAATCCGGCACCCAACTCCCAAGGTTAACCCCAGGCCAACAGCCAAGAGGTAGACAACACCCCGGTCAATCTCACCAGGCAGCTCAGGAAGCGCCTTGAGGGCTCCTTCCGCTCAGCCCTCAGCTACAAATGTTTTCCTTTACCTGGCAACTGGCAAACTCCGGCCGAGCCGCTCGCTCAGTTCTCTGTGCTCAGCTGGGTTGTCCCGGGGGGGGGGGAGGGGGAGAGAGAGAGATGCCCCCGGACTCCCATTGGGTGCCACTTCTGATGCCGGAGGCTGGAAGCCTCTTAAGGTTTTGGCACTTGAGAGACCGCCTCCTGCCAATTACCTCCTCGCGACCTATTAGATCACACAGATTAGGCCTCCTCCGAGTTCCATCCGCCAGTCAGTGTCTGGCAACTGGCAACTACAAGGAGGAGAGCCTTTTCAGTAGTAGCTCCGACCCTTTGGAACGATCTCCCCGTGGAGATTCGCACCCTCACCACCCTCCAGACCTTCCGCACAGCCCTCAAGATCTGGCTATCCCGCCAGGCCTGGGGTTAAAGATTATAATCCGTCCCCACCCGAATGATGAATGAATGTTGCTTTTATTTTTAATTACGTATTGTTTTATATGTCATTGTTTGTACTCCCTTCCCTATACGTTGTAAGCCGGCCTGAGTCCCCTCAGGGAAAAGGGCGGCCTATAAATAAACTTATCATATCATCATATCAAAAAAACTTATCATATCACCAGGTGTGGCTGAGCCATTCTGCCTTTTCTGGGGCTGTTTGGGCACCCAGGAGAGCCACCAAGGAGGGAGAAGATGGCCGGGAGGCAGGCAGGGCTGCTGAGATGCCACTTGAGGGCAGGAACCAGAAGGTGGGCAAGTCTATCCCTGGCTCTGCCCTCCCAGAACGTGCCCACTGCCCACTGGAAAAGGAGGAGGGGGGCAGGTATCCCTGAGGCGGGCTGGAGGGGAGCCAGGAGTCCCCCTGCTCCCTCCTCCCACCCAGCTGGGGGCCTTTCGGGGCGCAGGAAAACCTTTCCACCACCGCCGGAGAGGAGAAAATCTCTCTTCCTTGCTTCTGCCCACACTTTGGTGCTGAGGTGGTGCAGGGGTGAAATCCAGCGGGTTCTGGAGATCCAGTAGCAGAAATGTTTAGTTTGGAGAACCAGCAAATGCCACCTCTGGCCGGGCCCAGGAGTGGGGTGGGAATGGGGGGGGGGGTTGCAGCGCCCTTCCCCTGCCACGCCCACCACAGCCCACGCTGTTAAAACATCCTCACCCCGTGACTAATTCTGACTTCCTTTCGTACAGAGAAACAGGAAGTTGCCCTTTTTTAAACTGTGAACTAAGTGGAATTTCTACCCCGTTTCCCAGAAATAAGCCCTCCCTGGAAAACAGGCCCATTTGGGCTTTTGAGCACTGGTGCTAAAATAAGGCCTCCCCTCCCCGAAAATATCGCAACCCAGCAGCAGCACTGCAGGCCACTTCAGCTGACTGTTATCTGCAGTTCAGCGGTTCAAATCTCACCGGCTCAGGGTTGACTCAGCCTTCCATCCTTCCGAGGTGGGTGAAATGAGGACCCGGATTGTTGTTGGGGGCAATAATGCTGACTCTGTAAACCGCTTAGAGAGGGCTGAGAGCCCTATGAAGCGGTATATAAGTCGAACTGCTATTGCTATTGCTATTTTTTAAATAGTTTTTTTTTAAAACGAAACTTAGGGAGAGAAGCACTTAGAACTAAGGATTTGGATTTGGATTTGGATTTTATTAAACATTTATATGCCGCCCTTTTCCCTGAGGGGACTCAGGGCGGCTTACAACAATGGAGGGAAGGGAGTGCAAGACAAGACTTAAAAAGAAAAAGAAACGTGAATAAAAGAAATTAACCATAAAAACACAACATTCACTCAACATTCGGGCGGGGTGAGAGTAATCCTATCCCCAGGCCTGACGGGATAGCCAGATCTTGAGGGCTGTGCAGAAGGCCTGGACTGTGGTGAGGGTACGGATCTCCACGGGGAGGTTGTTCCATAGTGTCGGAGCTGCAACTGAGAAGGCTCTCCTCCGCGTAGTCACCAGTCAGCACTGACTGGCGGATGGAATTCGGAGGAGGCCTACTCTGTGCGATCTGATGGGACGCAGGGAGGTAATTGGCAGGAGGCGGTCTCTCAGATAGCCAGATCCACTACCATGGAGCGCTTTATAGGTGGTAAGTAAAACCTTGAAGTGCACCCGACGATCGACAGGTAGCCAGCGCAGCTCACGGAGGATCGGTGTTATATGGGCGAACCGTGGTGCACCCATGATCACTCGCGCGGCCGCGTTCTGAACTAGCTGAAGTCGTCGGATGCTCTTCAAGGGCAGCCCCATGTAGAGCACATTGCAGTATTCCAGCCTAGAGATCACAAGGGCTCGAGTGACTGTTGTGAGAGCCTCCCGGTTCAGGTAGGGCCGCAACTGGCGCACCAGGCGAACCTGGGCAAATGCCCCCCTGGTCACAGCCGACAAATGGTGGTCAAAACTCAGCTGTGGATCCAGGAGGACTCCCAAGTTGCGGACCCTGTCTGAGGGGTATAAATTTTGTCCCCCCAGCCTGATTGATGGAACGCTGGCCGAATTTTTGGGAGGAAAACACAACAGCCACTCGGTCTTTTCCGGGTTGAGCACCAGTTTGTTAGCTCTCATCCAGTCTTTAACAGCCTCAAGGCCCCGGTTCATCACGTCCACCGCTTCATTGAGTTGGCACGGGGCGGACAGATACAACTGCGTATCGTCCGCATATTGGTGGTACTTAATCCCGTGCCTCCGAATGATCTCGCCCAGCGGTTTCATGTATATGTTAAATAGCAGGGGGGACAGAACCGAGCCCTGCGGCACCCCATAGGTTAGGGGCCTCGGGGACGATCTCTCCCTCCCCACCAACACCGACTGCGACCTGTCCGAGAGGTAGGAGGAGAACCACTGTAAAACAGTGCCACCCACCCCCACCTCCCGCAGTCGTCGCAGAAGGATACCATGGTCGATGGTATCGAAAGCCGCTGAGAGGTCAAGGAGAACCAGGATGGACGCGTGGCCTCCATCTCTGGCTCTCCAGAGATCATCGGTCAATGCGACCAAAGCGGTTTCAGTGCTGTAACCGGGCCTGAAGCCAGACTGGAAGGGGTCAAGATAGTTAGCTTCCTCCAAGGTACGCTGAAGCTGTAAGGCCACCACCTTCTCAACAACCTTCCCCACAAAGGGGAGGTTGGAGACTGGACGATAGTTATTAAGAACTGCTGGATCCAAGGACGGTTTCTTCAGGAGGGGCCTCACCACCGCCGCCTTAAGCGCGGTGGGGAGGTGTCCCTCCCGAAGAGAGGCGGTAACAACCGCCTGGATCCAGCCTCGTGTCACCTCTCTGCTGTTGACAGTCAGCCAAGAGGGACACGGGTCCAGTATGCAGGTGGAGGAACTCACAGCTCGCATAGCCTTGTCCACATCCCCGGAGGCAACATCCTGGAACTCAACCCAGAGATGGTCTACCAAGTTATTCCCCTGTGTCTCGGCTGGATCTGCGGGGGTGGAGTCCAGTTCCGATCGAAGGAAACTTCCCTAACTATGAGAATAATTAATGAATGAGATTATTGTCTCCAGAAGCTGTGGGTGGTTCATATTTGGAAGTTTTAAAGAAGAAATCGGACAAATTTCTTAGAAATTAGTTTAGTTGGTTTAGTTTAGTTGAGTTTATTTATAGGCCGCCCTTTTCCCTAAGGGGACTCAGGGCGGCTAACAACTTGTATGGGAAGGGAAGACATACAATGACATAAAGACACAATGTAAAGTTAAAATCAAGCAACATTCAACCCAACATTTGGGTGGGGGCGGATTATAGTCTTACCCCCAGGCCTGGCGGGATAGCCAGGTCTTGAGGGCTGTGCGGAAGGTCTGAAGGGTGGTGAGGGTACGAATCTCCACGGGGAGATCGTTCCAAAGGGTCGGAGCTGCTACTGAAAAGTCTCTCCTCCGGGTAGTTGCCAGCCGGCACTGGCTGGCAGATGGCACTCGGAGGAGGCCTAATCTGTGGGATCTTATGGGTCGAGAGGAGGTGATTGGCAGGAGGCGGTCTCCCAAGTACGCAGATCCACTACCATGAATAGAGTTTTCTGCTTCAGTAGGAGGTTGGACTAGAGGACCTCCAAGGTCCCATCCAACCCTCAGAGTCTCTCTGTGTCGTGACTCAGCGATCTTCCTTTCTCTGGATTTATCCTCCACAATGCCTCTGAGGGCATTCTGGTTAAAGGGACAGCCCTATGGAGGTATATAGCCTCTAATTAAACGGTGTGTCTTTGGGACTCCTTGCCACTGCAAAAGTGGTGATGAATTCCTGCTTAAGGTGTGTGCTCCGTTTCTCTTCCTTTTCCTTGGAGCCAAGGAGTGGGAGGGAAACCTCTACGGGGAACAAATTTGGTCTCATGGTTATTACGGCTACAAGGCTGGAGAACCCCGAGTTCAAATCTCTGAAAGCAAAGGTTTCGGATGAACTATTTTGGCTCAGGGGAGGGCAACCCTTTCTCTTCCCAGCTATCCTGGGTGTGAGGCCTGCAGCCATTTTTCCTTTGGGGTCTTTGGACTGACACACACACTATTCTACTATTCTGCTAGGCGTTTTCTATGGTGGGGAAGTGGGAGGTGGGGGGATTGTATGCATTTACGTGATATGTAGCCAAAATAAAATTCTTCTCTAGAAAGCCAAGGCCGCCCTTCGTCTCTGCACCTCTGCGCCTGACCGGAACTGGATGGGTGGAACCGGGTGGGGAAAACCGGGAAGCCTTCAGATTCAGGGTTTTCCCGGATGTGCCAACGTGGCTCTCTTCATCAATGGGAACTTTGGGCAATCATTTTTGCCTCGGGCTCTGATTTAATTTTGGATGCTACTTGGAACCTGTGATGAATATTATCCTCCGCCTGACACAAAGGCATTAAAGGGGAAGGTTCCCCTCGCACATGTGTGCTAGTCATTCCCGACTCTAGGGGGCAGTGCCCACCTCCCGTTCCAAAGCCGAAGAGCCAGCGCTGCCCCAGAGTGTCTCTGCGATCGTGTGGCTGCCATGACTCAATGCCGAAGGCGCATGGAACGGTAACGCTGTTACCTTCCTACCAAAGGTGGCTCCTATTTTTCTACTTACGTACCTTCCTACATGCTTTCGAGCTGCTAGGTTGGCAGAAGCTGGGACAAGTCAAGGGAGCTCGCTCTGTTATGTGGCGCTAGGGATTTGAACCACCGAACTGCCGACCTTTCTGACTGACAAGCTCAGCATCTTAGCCACTGAGCCACCACATCCCTGTTGCAAAGGCATTGCCACGAAATGTTAAATCAGTAAAGCCTCGCAGCTTTACCGTTTAAAATCCTGAATGGGTTATTTGCAACATGTTTACTGTAGAGCCTCCCTGGACAAGTATAATCTATCTGACCCAGGACAAAAAATGTTTTTTTTCTCTCTTTTTTTTTCCTTTCCTCCACTTTTAGCTGTGGAAGCAAATACATTCTCATGTAGCTTCCCAGCTTTGTAAGATGTTATTCTGGGAAATATCAAGAAATTGGAAAGTAACTTTGTGGCAGCGAAAGGATTGAAGTTATAGCAAATATACAATTATCAAACAACAAAAAAGGCCCTTAAGGAAACACTGTAGTTATCACAAAATACTGCAAGAATAGCAGACTTATATACCGCTTTACAGCTCTAAGCAGTTTGCAGAATCAGCCTCCTGCCCCCAGCAATCTGGCTCCGCATTTGACTCGGCCTCTGGAGGAAGGAAGGAAGGAAGGAAGGCTGAGTCAAACCTGAGCCTAGTGAGATTTGAACCGCTGAACCGCAGCTAACAGCCAGCTGAAGTAGCCTGCAGTGCTGCGCTGTAACCACTGCGCCACCTTGGCTCTTGAATAGTGGTTTTTAAAAAGAATTGCACGAGGGGAGTCACTGGGGAGCTAAAGCATCGGTAGGAACCTCTTTGGAATCCTGTGCTGCCCTTGGGGTCAATGCGTAGGAGATTGTGAGCCGAGGTGGCGCAGTGGTTAAATGCAGCACTGCAGGCTACTGCTAGATCAGCAGTTCAGCAGTTCAAATCTCACCGGCTCAGGGTTGACTCAGCCTTCCATCCTTCCGAGGTGGGTAAAATGAGGACCCGGATTGTTGTTGGGGGCGATATGCTGATTCTGTAAACCGCTTAGAGAGGGCTGGAAGCCCTATGAAGCGGTATATAAGTCTACTGCTATTGCTATTGTGGAAGCCCTTGATGGCGACAGAGGAACTCATTCCACTGGGAGGGTCTTTCAAAGAAGAACGGATTCGGTGGGAAGGCTGCACACACCCCAGCCAGCACCCTTTAAAGTTCTGGAAAGTAAAATGAAGGAGCCAAACTTTGAAAAATCAGTTGATATTAGGAAACGAGGGACATTGTATCCTGGGGCCAGAGGTCAAGCGCTCAGCATCCATCCTTATTTAAAATAAAATAAAAATATTTTTATTACACAGACAATACATACAGACAACGATAAAAGCATCCACCCTTAAGCATTTGCAGTCCGCCAACTCCAGCCCGGAGAGAGAGAGAGAGAGAGAGAGAGTCCTGATCCAATCGTGGGAACGAATCCCATCTACCACCTGGGTGGGAAGGTCTTTTCCAAGTGCTGCTGAGCCCCGAAACCGCTGTGGGGGCTGCTGAAAAGACGACTGGACGCCCCACACCGGGTTGAAGAAACCAGCCGATGCTCCAGAAGAAGAACGGAGAGTGGAAACCCTCAGTTGAACCTCTTCAGCTGAGAATAACAAAACAACATATGTTTGCTACTAGGGTGCAGGACACCCGGCAAGGGACAACCTTGTCTGGACTCTAAGCCACAGGTGGACAGTGGTTGGGCAACAATTTATTGACCCATTACTGTTGTAGCATAAGTGTAGGCATGCATAGCTATGCTGGAACACGTATACAACAGCAGTAACCATTCACCATAAGACCAGAGGTCACAACCTGTTAACTCTCAGCACTAACTAGGGGTCAAAAGTTGGCATGCTGACTCTGCAGTATTAACTAGGGGTCAGAAGTTTGCATGCTAGTAAAAGATTTATCTGCTGACTATGGGCATTCTCTAGGTTCAGAGGTCTACGTGGAAGTGAATGAGTTACCATATACCATAGACTTGTACAACCATGATTGGTCCACATAGACCATGTGACTCCACCCTTTCCTTGTGTATGCTCAATAAAAGAGGCCTCCGGACTCTGTTCCGGGTCGTCTCATCCCGAGAAAGACCTGCCTCCGAATCTTCCTTCATCATTGGCCTCATGGGTGACCCGCAGAGAAATCGCACATTACAATGGCCACGTCAGGGTTCCAAGTAGCATCCAAACGTAAATCAGAGTCCGAGGCAAAGTATTGCTCAAAAGTTCCCAATGTATGAAGAGAGCCATGTTGGCACATCTGGGAAAACCCGAATCTGAAAGCTTCCCGGTTTTCCCCACCCCCAGTTGAAGGTTCAAGATCTCTCCCCCCACACACCCACCAGCCCATCCCATGGCCCAATTTCTCACTGCCATGCTGGCAGCTTCCACCCATCCTGTTCCGGTCAGGTGCAGAGACCAAGGATGACCTTGGCTTCCTAGAAAGGAGTTTTGTTATGGCTACATCGCATCTCACTCCGTACAATCCCCCCTCCCATTCCCCCCCCCCACCATAGAAAAGGCATAGCAGAAGAATAGAAAGAGCCAAAAGAAATAATAGGATGCTCTCTGGAACCCTGACGGTCAGCCTCTGCCCCCCCCAACAATCGGGCTCCTCATTTGATCCACCTCGGAAGGACGGAAGGCTGAGTCAACCTGGAGCCTGGTGGGATTCGAACTGCCAAATTGCAGGCAGCCGGCAGGCAGCAGAAGTAGCCTGTAGTACCGCACTCCAACCACTGCGCCACCGAGGCTCATGAACGAACATGCTCTCTGTCTGGTTTACCCAATGCGCTGGCTAATTGGACGCTCAGGTGAATAAGTGCACATGGGGTGTCTCGGGGGGGGGGAGACCTGGCGGCCCCCCAGGCCGGATGCACACAGGCCACGCCCACCACAGCTCCACGAAGGCAAAATGCCACAGCAAGTTTGACACCCGTCACCCAAGGCCTCCCCCCGCCCACGAGAGATATCTCCTGCCCCCCCCCACCCTGCCGCTTCCCCACAGGCACCGGCCTTGACCTTTGGGAGATCTCCACGGTCAAGCCAGCTCCGTCCCCTCCAGCCCTTCTGCCGTGGCTTCTTTGCCTGCCCCAAAATAGCAGCCTGGAGAGCGGAGGAGGAGCGGGACGGGCGCCCTTCGTTCAGTTTGCCTGACTCGCGGAGGCCCCCTGTGCAGCACCCCCCCCCCGAATCTGCTTTTGGGGCGCCAGGCAGCCTCGGTGACTCTGAAGGAGTAACGGGATCGCAGACGCAAAAGCCTCCACTCTCCACGCCAAAGCTTTTGCAAAGGGACGGAAGCCGTCGGGTACGCGATCTTGCACTCCTTCAGAGTCACCGAGGCTGCCCGGTGTTCCAAAGCGGGAGTCCTGCGTGTGCAGCCTGCGTGAGAGAGAGCCCAGCTGAGCAGGGCACCCTCCTCCCGCTCTGCCTCTGCGGCCACCACTCTGCTTCCGGAGCGCTCGGAGCAGTAGGGGAACTGTGTCGTCTCTCTGGCCCTGTGATGGGGGAGGGGCTGCCCCTGCCCCCCCACTCCTCAGCAGTTGGGAAAGGAGGCGGGGCTCCCAGGGGGCATGAATTGGGGGGGGCAAAATAGCACCCCCAAAAGTATTCCTGGGCACTGTGTCTCCCTTGCCCAAGGACTGCAGCCCACCCCCCGCTCCCCACATGCACTGCTGGATACACACACACACACACCCCTTGGGGACTCAATGTGGCATAACAACGTGCCAGTGAGATACGGGTTATGGGCCGGCAGGATGTGGCTGCCACAGGGCGTTAGAAGTTTGTTCCGGGAGAAGTTTGCAAAGGGAGGTGCTGCAAAAGCCACATTAAAGGGGGGGGAATGAACATTGAAGTCCCCGGGCATTTGCAGAATAAAAACCCCGCCCTGCAGGGGAGCCTCCGGGTTGCTAAGCATGGTGGGGAAGGAGAGCAGTGTGTAAAAGTCCCCGCATTCAAATGGTGTGAGTGTGTGTTCATGCACACGGCTCCCCCAACGGGGAAATCCTTCTCCCCAACCCTGGGCACAATTGGCAGCTTCCCAGCACGGATGGGGATAAGTGTGTGTCTGTGTGTGTGTGTGCGCGCGTGCACAAGGGCAAATGCCCAGCATGCTGCCAAGCGAGAGGTGATTCTCCCCAAATTCTCCCTATGTCCAGTTAGCCAGTGCAAGGACCCAGCCATGCCCAGCCATCTGTGCCCACCTGGCCCCCATGGGTCGTCTCATTCCACAAGGGGAGGATCCACGGGGCATTCCGGCCTCTTCGGGCCCCACCCACAGCTCTGTGGGGCAACCTCTCCGTTGCTGCCGAGGCTGTGAAAAGCCCACTTTGACCTCCCGGTGCCCAAGGGAGGATGGCACCCCAATCAGGGAGGAATGACCCCACCCCTAAAAACATACTGACCGGGCGGGCCCCTTCGTCCTTCCTTCGGTTTTTCAGCTCCAAGGCCCACGTCGGCCGGAGAATCAAGGAGGGCAGCCTGGCACTCCCACCGCTGGCAGAGCCTCGGCCTGCCAACCCCAAGAGGGAAGCTCAGCATCCAGGTGGGCGGAGCTCCTGGCGGTTCTTCCACCGGCCAATCAGTCCCTTTGCTCGTCCGTGGCCAGACGGAGGGTCCCAGGTGGGGGGCTCTAGGCCTGTTTCTCCCGTGGTCCTTGGGGGATGAGCGGGAAATCGGTCATGAGGCGTCTTTCGCGGCCAGCCAGGCCAGTACCTTGCAGCGGATCAGGCCCAGGAAGCGCTGCCAGGCGGTGCACGGGTGCTCGCCTGCCTCCCACATGGACAGCATTTCGTCAGGCGGCACCTCGTGCACACTGAAGAGCACCTCACGGTAGCAGCAGGCATCAGGCGGGTAGTGGGTAGCCCCGGCCAGGTAGTCCAAGTGACGCGGGGCAATGCCAGCGTGGCGGGTGCATAGTGCCACAAAGACATCCTCTATGGGCAGCAGCGGCAGCTGGCGGGCAGCACGCAGGACAGCGGCAGCGGCAGGGGCAGAGAGAACGTAGGCGGTGCCGCTGCAGTAGGGCGGGAAGGTGGGTTCCGGATAGAGTGAGGTGGGCAGGTAGTGCCGGCTGTGTGGGTTGCGGATGGGTTTCACGTGTGAGTACACCTGGCCCAGATAGACAGCGGGTGGGCCGGCCAGCCGCTCCAGGTATCGTGCCAGGGCAGGTAGGTTGAGGATGACATCATCGTCAGCCTTGAGCAGGAAGCGGGCAGTGGGGCAGCGGGTGGTGGCCCAGCCCAACATCGCCAGCGTCTTCAGGGTTAGGTTTGCGTAGGTGTCGACGAAATGCGCCTGCAACAGGTCACCGTGCTCAGCCGACTCACGCTCCAGTGCTGCCTGCTGCGCCACATCCCCAGGCAGCCCCAGTATGAAGACTGTGCGCATGTTGTGCCCCCCTGCCAGCCTTGTACCCCCCCAGCTGCGTCGTACCGCCGCCCGCCGGGCCGTATGCCCAGTCGCGCTGGCCACTAGCACCAGTAGCCAGGGGGCAGTCAGGGCACAGGGCGATGGGGACAGTGGGAAGGCGTTGGGTGGCGGCAGGAGCAGGGGTTCTATGTATTGCTCCCCCACACCGGGCAGCGTGCGTGAGAGCAGCTCCTCCTGGCGGCTGGTGGCCAGGAAGCTGAGAACCAAGAGGATGGCCAGGCTGCACAGCAGTCCGACCAATAGCTGGGCCGAACGGCACGGGCATCGCTTCCGGCAGGGTGGTATAGCAGTCATGGATGGCAGCAGTGGCTCCGGGAGGGCCTGCAAGAGTGAAGGAGACGTCAGCCCTGGCAGAGAAGGAAGGGCGTCTGAGCCCATTTTGCCCTCTGCACTTTACGGAGGAGGCCCCGTGTCCCACTGCAGCCGTGGATGGGATGAACCAGCCTTCCCGGCAGCCTCCACGCCCTTCCCAGTGAGCAGCACTTCGCAAGACTGGCCGTGGGAGTGGTCGCCACTTTGGCAATAATGTGGCAGCTGCCTCCTTCTTTCCTCCCTCCTTTGTTCCCTCCTTCCGCCAAAAGCAGGGACGACGCAGTGGCGTTTGCTGGGCTAACTGATCTTGCTGTACGAGGAGGCGACACTCGCTCGGTTGTGCCAAGTTCGGCCCAGCTGTGGGTGAGCTGCATGCCGACTACGGAGCTCCTGCTCTGAACACCCACCAATGTTCCCCACCAGGCAGGCAGCATCCACAAAGTTCCAGCTAGGAGAGCTTTCCCACCAGGCCCTGCTTTCCCCTCCCACCACCTGGGGGCCGTCAGAATCCCCCAGCATCGCCCCCTTGAAGGAATGAAGGGACCCCACCACCCTGCCGTGTTAGAACTCCCCTCAGGGGATGGAGGACGGAGGCTGCTTCTCTGGCTCCTCATCTGATGGATGGGGGTCCTGGACAATGACGGGAGGGGAGCCACTCAGGGAAAGAGCCAAAGCGGAAGACGAGGCCAGGCTAAGAAGCGGAATCCCCCAAGGGAGGACCCAGGGTGGTCTTGGAAGAGGCCCCGGGGAGGTGGGGGCAGTTGGTCCCCTGGAGCCTCTGAGGCCCCTGGAGAAAGACTCCCTCAGCTGGGTCCACCAGGGCCGGCCGGAGGCCAGGAGAGAGGGGAGGTCCAGGGGGAGCCTTTGCAGGCATTTCCAAACGTTGGGAAGTAGCAGCTACACTTGGAATTCTGTGGCCAGAAGGGACTCGGATGGAGGAGGAGCTCCGTGACTGTCTTTCCTTCACGGCAGAGCAGCTTTCGGTCCGGCCGAGAAACTGAATCAGGGATCCTCACCCAGCGAAAGGAAGCCTGGAGAATCAGGTCAGGCCCAGGGACCCAACCAGGGACCTCTGTCCCTCCTCCTCCTCCTCCTCCTCCTCCTCTCTCGGTTCCACCCAGACTGGCTGGGCGTCCTTGCCTGGGCCTCGGCTAGCCCAAGTGGGGCCTTCCCACCCAGCTCGGCCCCTTCAGGGGAGATTTGCCCCCTTGTTAACCAGCACCATGAAGCTCCTTCGGCCCCCAGATCCTGCCTGCTTGCCCTGAAGCCTGGCTCTCCTGGGGCTCCTTCCACCATATGCTCTACATCCACAAGCCCAGCGGACCCCGTGGCTGGCAGTCGGGCAGGACCCGGGGACCTGTGGGGGACCAGGCCTGGGTTGCTGCACCCCATTGTGGCCAGTCCTGAAGGAGTTAAAGATGCCGGGCATCTGGCTGGCGGGTTGCAGGGCGTGGATGCCGGGAACGGGTTCAGCAAGACGCCGGCAGCAGCTCTGCAGGCCCAGCCAGGCGGCTGCTCAGGGTCCTCGGTCTGAGTCTCCGCCTTCTGCGGGCGGCAGGCTGTGCCCGTCGGGGTGGGTTGGGCCCTGGGCATTCCTGAAGGCGAATGGGGCAACTTGGCACAGAACAACTCACCACGGGCAACTCACTGGGAGTCAACCCGTTGTGGGACAGTTCAACAATTCTATTTAGTTATTTAAAATAAGTAAAAAATATTTTAACTTTTGGCATCCACATTTCCTTCTGCCTCTCCTTTTTTAATGATTCTGTCCCACCATTTCTTTGATATCAGTGTCGCTCTTGCTCTGCAGGGAGTTGGCCCTGGGGAATCCTCACAGGCCCTGGCTGAAGTGGGGAACACCCCCCCCCCTTTTCCTCCTCCTCCTCCTCCTCCTACAGGTGCCGCAGGGGCTTGTGGGTATTTCCCCTGGGGGGGGCTGCTTGTCTCAGCAGAGAAGCCCCCAAAACAGCCTCCGATGGCCGCCTCTCCTCCTCCTTCCAAAGTGCCTCCCCCACCCGGTCCCTGTGCCACCTGTGCCCTCCCCCCCAAGGCACTTAGGAGGGGCCGGGAGCAGGAAGGGTCCCTCCCCCCCCCAATGGAGGAAGGAAGCAACATCTGTGGGATGAAGGTCCCTCATCCAACCAAAAAAATTGGAAAAATAAAAATAATTCAAAGGGCATCAGGCCTCCTTCCGTGTTCAGCTGGGTTGCCCAGGAGGGCCCCGCCCAGCCTTCCGCGGCCTGGCACTGGGGGCGCCTGGGGAGCAGCTGGCAGGGAGCCGCTGGGCTTTTCACGGGCTGCTCCCGCAGACGGATCTGGGCCTTCCTTCCTTGGGACTTGCCTGGGTGCGGAGGAGAGGCTTGGCACCACCCTCTTGGCAAAGGTCCCTGGCTTTGCCTGCATTCCCACCCACCCACCCCCCATCCAGGCCACCCCAGAAGCAGCCCTGGGCGGGGCTGGAGGGGAGGGCAGGCAGGTCCCGCAGGTCCTTGTGGAGGGTCCCCAGCAGGACAAGGAGATGGGGGGGTCTCCTCTCCATGGTCCCAGCCTTCAGGGCCCGAGGCCTCCTGCCTCTGGCCTTTGACTCTGCCCAGGTGGGGCCCCTCAAGGTTTCCCAGGAAAGGGAGTCTCCCGGGGGCCGGGGGCAGAGAGTCCACCTGATGGAAACAGGAAGCCCTGCCTTGAGGCAGACGGAGCTGCCGAGATGCTACAGGAGTGGAGGCTGGCCACGTTTCTCCCTGGTGGCGCCCTTGTGGCACCTGTGGGCCACCAGGTGTGCCCAGAGTGTGCCCACTCCCCACTGGAAGAGGAGGAGGGGGGCAGGAGTATCTGAAGTGGGCTGGAGGGAAGCCAGGAGTCCCCCTGCTCCCCCTTCCCACTGAGCTGGGGGGGGGGGCTTTCAGGGCACAGGAATACCTTTCCGCCGGAGAGGAGAGGAGCCGTGATTCTTGCTTCCTGACACCTGGAGACAGGTAGGGTGGAGCCTGGCTGTGTGTGGAGGGAGGGGCCGAGAAGGAAAGGGGCCCTTTTCTTCTCCGCCCAATTGGAAACGATCGGAAAGTGGGAAGGGATCGAATTACCCGCCAACCGGGGCCCTGTGTGTGTTTTTAGCTGCCTTGTGAAAGTGAGACACAGCAGTTGTGCGCACGAAACTCCCGGGAATGTCAGGATTGAGGAAGTTTGACTGAGGCCGAAGGGAGGGAACCTTCTACCCCGGAGGGGGACAAATGCCATGAAGGCAAAGACAGATTCACAGATTCACACAGATGGGTTGCAAAGACCAAAAGAAACTCTTTCTGGAGAAATACCTGGGGCATCTCCTCCTCCTCCTCTGGGGCTTCTCTGGCCAGCAGGAACTCTCTGCTTCTGCAGAAAGAGACGGGGCGGAAACTCTCGCTTCCAGCTAAACTCCTTGGATGCCTTTTCTTGGGAAGACCCAGCCCAGCTGGGGCTCCAGCGGCCCCTCCCTCCCTCCCTCCCTCCCATCCCTTTCCCAGAAGTTCCGGTTTGTCCCCCATCTCTTTCCCCAGGAAACTCCCCAGCACCCCACTGGGGCCCAGGTTGAGGGGTGGGTGGGTGGGTGGAGGCCAGCCTTGGCCGGGCAGGCAGGATCCTTCCAGATGCCAGCAGGGGGCAGGGCCTGCCTGGAGGAGGCCCTCAGAGCCCCCCCCACCTCTTTGGGGGAGGGGCATCTGGATCCAGACTCCGGGAATGTGGCCGGCAGAAGCAGCTCAGGGCAGGGAAGAAACGTTGGCCTTTCACGGCTCTCAAACGGTGCAGCAGTTAGAAAGCCCCCAGCATAAAACGCACCTAATTCGCACCCAGAAACCCCGGGGAGCCCAAAGGCTGATGATGGGGCCAACATGGGGGAGGAGGAGGAGGAGGAGGCCCCTCTGGATGTCCAGAGCCGCCCCTGGGGAAAGAGCCCCTCCCACTGGGCCTTAGGGCCTCCCCCTCCCCTGGAAGTAAGTGCTCCCCCCCCCAGAGGCTTTGGGGGCTGAAGTTATTAAGAACTTTGACCTCAGCAAACCTGTAACTTGGCAAAGACGATTATTGCAAAAGAGGGGGGAAGGTTTATTGATAACAAATGGAGTCAAAATGTCTGCATGCTTGAAATTCTCTTTATTGCCTAAAACGAAAACGAAAAACAAATAATGGGCCAGTTTGTTTCTACATAGTTTTTAATGCTTGTAAGAAATTTCACACGGATACTGAGGAATACACACGGTCAAAAAATACCCAGAGGGTTGGGATTTTGTTCCAACTAATCAACATTATTAAAAGTCAAAGAGATTTTTTCAGCTGCGGAGATGTGAGGTTTCTCCCCGGTTTTTGGCTCACTGCTGCTACCAAGTCAGGGGTGAACGACTATCATTCAGCCTTATCCCTCCTGATTCTTAACAAATGTTTCTTGTCTTTTTATGCCCACGGAGAGCAAATTCCTCCTGTGCCCAACCACACTCGGCCATAAAGAATCCTCCCCTTCTTCCTCTTCCATTCACAGATCTTGGGGAGGGGGCTTTGCAACCTGTAGCGTTGGGGGTTCTTCCTGAGCGGGATGTTTTCTTTGCAGACGTTTTATTACCAAACTAGGCAACCTCCTCAGCACACCAGGGACCTCGGACTTCAACCCCCGCCTGCGAATCTTCTCTTCTATGGGAGCCTCCGGAGCGCTTTTCCTTTCGATGCGCCCCGAAGAAAAAGGAATGAAATAAAACGACGGCGCCGATGCCCTTGCGAGGGGGGGGGGAGGGTCCCATGCAGTAGCGGCTTCCGTAGAGACCCCCTCCCAGAGCTCTGGGCCCCCCAGGCCTGCCCCCAACTGGTGGGCGGGTGTCCCCTTCGGGTGTCCCGTGGGAAAGGCAGCCCCCTCCCCTTCTCGAGGGGCGTTGCGGGCGGGGCTGGCTTGGGATCCTCGGGCCGCTGGCCCATCTGATCCGAGAGGAGGCGGGCAGGAATCAGCCGGGGCCTTCCGGGAGGCGGCGGCAACGGGGTCGCCTGTGAGCCCCGTCGGAGGGAGGTCGCTGTGCCGGGGCCGCGGCGGAAGGCGCCACCTGCTGGCCTCGGACAACCCTTCCCATCGCCCTGAGGCCCAGAAGGCGGGACACCCACCTGCGGAAGGGCTCTGGCTGCTCAGCCCCCCCCCTCCCTTAGAGCCTTTGGGTGGGGAGGGGGTTGGCAGGCCCGTGCGCTGCTCTCCGGGGGTCTTCCGTCTGCAGGAGCCTGGGAGGAGGCTGCCCCGGGCGGATTCGCTTCCTTCGGCACCCCCCTCCAGGCCAGTCCCGGCCGGGAGAAGAACCGGGGGCTGCGCTGCTGCCCAGCCTCCCGCTTGGGGCCGTCCCTTGGAGGCTCTCCCTTTGGGGCAAGTGCGGCTTCCTCGGCTCCAGGAAAGAGTTTAATGGCGACGCCCTTGGCTCAGAGTCGCAAACGTTCCCGGGCACCCCGGAGGCCATCCAGTCCAGCCCTCGCCCCCTCCTCCAGCTCAAGGGCTGCCCAGGCCCCGCGCCTCTCCGCCAATACGGTGACCAGCATGGCAGAAGAGAAAGCGGGACCCTCGCCCCCCCCCCCGCATATGTGGGGTCGGGCGGCCCGTCTCTGGTCCCCAGC
The DNA here is from genome assembly GCF_009769535.1 of Thamnophis elegans. NCBI lineage: Eukaryota > Metazoa > Chordata > Lepidosauria > Squamata > Natricidae > Thamnophis > Thamnophis elegans. The sequence continues at coordinate 394,658 of NW_022473899.1, read as the reverse complement.
GCAGCCAGCAGGCCAGGAAAGGGGGAGGGGGCCAGGGAGACCCGCTGAGCCGACGATGGTGGAAGGAATCCTGCCCTCTGGTGGTTGTGGAAGAGAACGTCCGCCCCAATTGGGAAGCCCCAAGATCTCTTTAATTCCCCCCCCCCAAACACTTGGCCACTCTTTCATGTCAAGGCATCAACGCAGCCGCCCTGCAGACGGGGGGGGGCTCCTGGGGAAGGAGCTCGGGGGGGGGGCTGATATTGTTCCCCCCGGTTCGGCTCTGTCGCACCATCAGAAGTAGGTTGAGGGGTTCCCTTGCTCATTCGGGGCATCACGGCCTTTGTGGAGGGGGGGCGCCTTCCAATGTGAAGAAGGGCCTGGGCTCCCCAGGAAGGGGGGAGCCAACACCGTCTCTCCGCAGCCGGCGAAAGAGGCAGGGTCCCCGGCCACTCCCTTGGCCTTGCAGGGCCCCATCATCCCACACCCCGAGTTCTTACTCTTAAGCTGCGGCAGCCAGCCCAGCCTCTAAGCCCCGTGGTGCGGAGCCTCCACTCGCAGGAGCAGTCCACCACCAAAGGGCCCCTGCTCCGGAGCCTCAAGACAGAGGGTGGAAACTGGCGGCTCTGCAACACGAGGAACTCGCGTGGGCTCCCCAAGCAAAGGCAGGCGAGAGAAGACTTGAGAACGAGTCTCCCCCGGCCAGTTTTGGGGTGTGTCCGTGTCCCAGGCGGGCAGGTTCAAGGTTCATGAGCCAAGGTGGCGCAGTGGTTAAATGCAGCACTGCAGGCTACTGCTAGATCAGCAGGTCAGCGGTTCAAATCTCACCGGCTCAGGGTTGACTCAGCCTTCCATCCTTCCGAGGTGGGTAAAATGAGGACCCAGATTGTTGGGGGCAATATGCTGACTCTCTGTAAACCGCTTAGAGAGGCCTGAAAGGCCTATGAAGCGGTATATAAGTCTACTGCTATTGCTATTGTCCCCGGGAGGCGCGCCCCCTTCCCACGCCAGTCCTGCGAGGGAGGCTCCTCCACACTCCGTGCCTGAACTGACCCTCGTCCCCACTCGGGAGGAACGTCCTTCGCTCTACGGGGACTTTGGCCGCCATCCTAACTCTTTAGACCCCCTGGGAACATCGGGGGGACTCAAGGGCAGCTGCCCCCCACGGGGGTCTTCTTTCCGGCGGGAGGGAGGGAAAGCCCACGCGTGGGCACAGCAAGAGCTTCTGCTGTCCCGAAGCCTGGAGCGTAGACGGCTTCCCCCAGCCGCGTGGCGTGGATAGGCCCGCCGGAACACACACATCCCCGGGAACCGCGTGGAGGGGAGCAGCGGGCAGGAGGGGCGGCTCAGGGCTCCACGCGGGGGCATCTTCCCGAGGGGCCTCCCATCGCGGGGCGGGGCAGGATCGCCTCCTCCCGCCTGGCCTCCGAGCCGGGAAACGAAACCGAAAGTGGCGGCGTCCCCCTCCCCCCGGTGTTTCTGCGCAGGCGTCAAGCCCGTTCTCAGCCTCCCAGGCTGAGCGCAGCTGCTTTCTGGCACGAGGCAAAGTTGCGCCCTCGGTCCAGGCTCCGGTGGGGAGGGGGGGCTGCTCCCCGCCCTTTGCCCAACAGACCGCAGGCCCTTCGGAGGGGGGGTGCTGGCTGAAGGCCCGAAGGAGCTTTGCAGATGAGGTCTCCCCTCCCAAAAGAAATTGGGAGTTAGCAATAGCAGTTAGACTTATATACCGCTTCATAGGGCTTTCAGCCCTCTCTAAGCGGTTTACAGAGTCAGCATTATTTCCCCCACAGTCTGGGTCCTCATTTTACCCACCTCGGAAGGATGGAAGGCTGAGTCAACCCTGAGCCGGTGAGATTTGAACAGCCGAACTGCAGTCAGCTGAAGTAGCCTGCAGTGCTGCATTTAACCACTGCGCCACCTCGGCTCTTATTTCCTCTTATTGGTTGCAGGAGGGGAGGGGGGTTCGGTGCTAGGGGCTGGCAGGGAAGGGAGGGCAAAGGGAGGGGGGTCTATGGGGCTCAAGGCTTGCTTATTCCCGGGGCCAGGACCCACAGAGACCCCTGGCCGGACTGAGCTGGAGGGCACCGAGACGGGATGGATGGCCAGAGAGGCCGCCCCAGACCCCGAGGGGGCTTCCCTCACTCTCTTATCTGACCACTGGGCAAGCTCCCCCCCCATACATTCGCCAGAAGCCCCCTTGCTTGGCCAGTTCTGGCTGCTGCTCTGCCCCACTTCCCCCAGGACAGGAAAGTCTGGGGGAGGAGGGGGGTTTCAAAAAAATTTACTACCAATTTTGTGGGCGTGGCTTGGAGGCCGTGTGACTTTGTGGGCGTGGCCAACTTGATGTCACTCACCAGGAGATGTCATGGATTGGGTAAAATGTGGGGGGAAGCTCACTTAACAACGCTTTTGTTTAGGAACCAACATTTTGGGCTCAATTGTCATAATTCAAGGACTATTACTGCCTTCCTCTGTATGGCAGCCTTGTCCTAGTGAACTCCTCCTTTCTGGCAATTTTCCTCTCTGTTAGAGGTACCAAAATAATCCAGACAATGTAAGGTTTTCTGCTGCAGCAGAGGGTTGGACTAGATGACCGCCGAGTAGCCTTCTAACCCTAAATTACTGTGCTATTTTTCTTTCTTTCTCTTTCTTTCTTTCTTTCTTCTTTCTTTCTTTCTTTCTTTCTTTCTCCCTTCCCTCTGTGGGAAGCAATCAACCGCCGTCCCTCCCCCCAAATAAAATATTACTCCCAGAAATGCTCATTCCACATGCCTGCCAGATAGATAATGAGATAATGAGCCTACAGAAAGTTTGGCTCCGTTCACAAGCATCACTACGGGTCCGGTCTGGTATGCCAGATTTTCACCACCTCTTCTGGCAATAACCGGACAGGACCGGGAGGAACCCATCACTGTTGGGGGGGGGCAACTTTAAGGGCTTCAGGGCACCTTCCCTGAAGGAGGGGGAGGGGCTATAATGCACACACCCCCAAGAGCCCCTCCCTGTGGAGGAGGAGCCAATGAGCAGCTTTCCCTTCCAGGCTCGGCAAAGGGAAGAGCCCCATGGCGGCCTCAGGGGAGCAGAGGGCCTTGGGGCAGCTGGGCCAGGAGGCCACCTGCCCACTCTGCCTGGACTTCTTTGAACGGCCGATGGTCCTGTCCTGCGGGCACAACTTCTGCCACCACTGCCTGGCCCAGCGGGGCACTAGGTTTTCCTGCCCCCAGTGCAGAGCCCAGATGAACTCCAGCAGCGCCTGCCCCAAACTGACCCTGGCTAGCATCGCCTGCCGTTTGAAGGGGCTCCGGATGTCACAGGGGGCCCAGGAGGAGAGCAATGGCCACCGGCTGTGCCAGGAACACGGGCAGCCCCTGCAGAGCTCCTGCTCCAGCGAGGAGAGACTCCTCTGCCCCGGCTGCCGGGGGGCACCAGGGCCACCCCCTCCTCCCTCTGCCTGAGGCTGCCCAGGGGTGCAAGGTAGGGGGCGGGCACCCTGGGGCCAGGCTCTGCAGAAGGGGGGGAGCTGGGCACAAGACACAAAATCTTCCTTTTTTTACATACCGTGGAAAGTGTATCAGTTGGTTACAAAAAGACTTTCGTGCGTCTCTTCCACCGTCATAATTCATACTAACTCCAGTATTTTAACTCAGATGTTTATACGTGTTACCGTCATCATTTTCATTTGACTATAGTTGTTTAAACGTCCTTCATCATAAAATATACCAAGATTTAATACATAACCACATACTGGCATTTCATTCACTATTTCTAAAATCCTCCAATCACACTAAATCCTTATATGTAACGTTCCCGTGGTTCGCCCATGAGGCCAATGTGGGAGAAAAGACAGGAGACGACCTTTCTCGGGATGGAGCGACCCAGATTGGGGGTCTGGGAGCCCCTTTTATTGAGATAGGACAAAGGCAGGAGGAGCAATCAGCATGTGGTTAAAGACAGCCTGTAAAAGTACAATTTCTAATCTACTGCTCAGGAAAGTTCTCTCTATATATGGTCAAATCCTGGTTCAGAGTGACTCTGCAGGCCCTAGTATGAACTGGGCCATGGGGGACACACACCTACACAAGGAACTATATTACAACACTTATATCCTATTCCAGCTAAACCATCCATAATATTTAATAACAAAGTTTTCTATCCTTCTTTCCAAATCACTGTTTACAATTTACATCTCATTTCCTTATGTTGTACCCATACATATATATATACATTATTATTATCCCTCCTTTATTTAGCTGAGGGGCAGTAACATTGTTGGACAGACCCTTGGCAATCGCCTTGTTAATCTCTCTAAGGTATTTGGAGGTCCAAATGGCAAACTGAGAGGGGGTAAGAAGCATGGCTGACAAAAGGGTTTGGAACAGTCCCTTGCAGTATGGGGATTGCACCCCATAGGTGGAAACGGCTTGCTTAAGATCCTTAACAACCCTATAGGGGATTGAGTTATGAGTGGGCACAACCCCCCCAGCCGCGTTGGTTTGGAAGGAAATGGGGAAACAATCCTGTGCCAATTCCATGTCCCCTTGATTGAAAGCATCGCGCAGAGCGTCCTGGAGAGCGCTACGCCACACTTACGGGGCGGAGGAAGGGGCGGAAGGGAGAGGGGAAACCTTCTCTTCCGGAGGGGCCGGGGGAGGTGGAGGGGTCTCGGAGAGGGCCATCGCCTGGCCAGCAGGAGGGGCGATCTCCTCGTAGGGCGGGGGAGATGTTGCCAAGGGCTTAAAAGCAGCCCCCTGCATGTCTTCCTCATGAATTTGAAGGCATCTGACAAGAAGTCTTGAAGTAGTGAGAACTTCTGGCGGGGCTCGAGGTTCCTCATGGAAGTAAATACCCAATTTGATCCATAAGGAGACTTTAAGAGAGCCCTTCTCAGGGTAAATGGGACAATTCTTATAGATGTAAGCCAATAGAGAGAGGAAATGTTTTTTCGGGGGAAGGGGAAGCAAGCGATCTGCCGCTTGAGAGATTGCAATGGAGAATTTGGGGAGATCCCGAAGCTCCTGCAGGTGTGCAGTCTGAGCCTTCGAGAAGCCCGAGCCCATACTCAAGATTCGGGAGGGTTCTCCATTCGCTGACTGCCAGCCCTGGTGGTGAGACTTTGCCCAGTCGGGGATGAGTGAAAGGCTGGCGACACAGGAAATCATGTCGGGGTCACCAAATGTAATGTAACCATCCTCTGCTACCAAATGTGATGTTCCCGTGGTTCGTCCATGAGGCCAATGTGGAGAAAAGACAGGACACAATCTTTCTCGGGATGGAGCGACCCAGATTGGGGGTCTGAGAGCCCCTTTTATTGAGATAGGACAAAGGCAGGAGGAGCAATCAGCATGTGCTTAAAAACAGCCTGTAAAAGTACAATTTCTAATCTACGGCTCAGGGAAGTTCTGCCTATATATGGTCAAATCCTGGGCGTCATTGGTAGGGCACATCTCAGGATGTTATGTTATGAACTATCAGGATGTTATGGAGTTTTAGGAGTTTGTTTTCTCCTGTGTGGTTCAGCGTGGCTCTGCAGGCCCTAGTATGAACTGGGCCATGGGTGACCGCTACGCCTACACAAGGAATTATATTACAACACTTCTTATCACTCTCTATAAACAAGCTGTGAATCCTTGAAGTTCAAAGCCAGGATAATCGGTGAAAAAAGTATTTCGTTTCCAAAAGACAAACATCTAGCTTCCGAGTAGCAGCGTTACAATGTTACCATTTCTTTGTTTCTTTTTGTATTTCAAGTTTTAAAAAAAGCTCCGGTTCTTAAATGAGTTAGAAAAACACCCACAGTAATGAAAGAGGAGAGTTTTAGTGCATAGATTACGGAGAATAGTCAAAGAAAAAAAAATAGAAGAAGGAAACTTAATCTGTTCGTTTTAAAAGGCTTGCATACATCCCATCCATAAAAATAGCATTTAAAAAGTAAGATAACCCTCTGTTCAAAACTAGTCCAAATTCAATTCCGCCGCTTATTTCTTCTGTTCTCCAATTTAAATTAATTTTAAGGGTTTTTTTTAATAGGCAGTCACTTTTAAAACAGTAAAAATTCCTCACCAGCTGAAAACACTTTCTCTTTCCATATCCTTCTGTTTTGGAGCCGCCCCGACTTCATCAGCCATTTGGCTGGATTTTTTTGCCAGAGTCACCGGCTTGAAGGGCTTCTCTTGGATCAATCAGAGACTTTGCGATGTCCCTGTGATCAGCAAGATGTATTCTTCCTGTTCACCATCTCTATGGGACAGTTTAGGTCCGTTTGGACCACCCAGAGACAAAAGTGTTGACTGCAATCTCAGAGCATTGAGATCGCACATCGTGTCGTCATGACTTCGGCTCCCCCCTCTCAGCAGGGCCTCTCCTTGAGTGTAGCACCGGGGTCCTTGTGGCCCCCCTCTGGTTGGGAGCGCTGCCATTGTGGACCCAGGAATGGCACCCTCTCCTCTGCACGCAGGACCTGCTGCATGGTCTCCTGGAGCCCCTGGGGAAGGAGGGGCAGAAGCTGCTGGAGCAGAGAGAGGAAGAGGACCAGAGCCGCATGAGTGCCAGGTGGGTCTCTCGGGGAAGGGGCAGGAGGCAGCACCCCCAGGAATGCTGGGAAATCTCCCCCCTCCCTCTGAGTCCCCCCTTTTCTGCCTCTCCACCCCCAGGAGCAATTTGCTGCCGAGAAGGAGAAGGTGGGCTTGGTGCTGGAGTCCCAGCAGGAGCTGCTCCGAGAGAGGCAGCCGGTCTGGCTGGCCGAGCAGGAGGAGGAGATGGAGGCCGAGTGTGGGGGGGGGCTGGCCCAGTTCTCCGGGAGGCCTCCCGCCTGCAGCAGCTGATTGGCCAGACGGAGAGGAAACCACCAGCCGGATGGGGAATTCGTGCAGGTGGGGGTTGGGGCTCTCGCTGGCCTCAAGAGCGGGGAACAGAGGTTTCCCCACCCTTGGAAGGGTCCCAGACCCCCTTCTCCGTTCTCCTCTTCCAGGAGATCCAGGACACCGTAGAGAGGAAGGTGCCGTCTTCCGTTTCTCCGCCTCTGTCCTTGTGGGTCCGTTTGTGCTCAGAATTCCTTGTGTGGCCACACCGTTTAAATCAGAAGTGCTGATTGTGGGACCTTTTTTAAAAAATAAGTTTTTTATATTTTATTTTTATTACATAATAAAAAGTTATTTTGTGAACAGAGTGTTGTCCGGATTCCCCCTTTAACATTTCCACAAACATATAATTTATTTCACTGCATTTCCAATTTTAGCCGTACAACTTTTCTTCTTGTATTTTCCAATTTCTAATTTTGAATACGTATAAACAATGTCAATTTTTTTCTCTTTAGAGATAGATCAATTTATCACTTCTTTTTCATCTATTATCAATTAGCAACATATGTCTCCAAATTCAATTTTTTATATGATCAGTAAATAACAGAATTACTTTACACGTTTAGAAGAGCCGAGGTGGCGCAGTCGTTAGGGGTGCAGCACTGCAGGCTACTTCAGCTGACAGTTATCTGCAGTTCGGCGGTTCAAATCTCACCGGCTCAAGGTTGACTCAGCCTTCCATCCTTCCGAGGTGGGTGAAATGAGGACCCAGACTGTGGGGGGAATATGCTGACTCTGTAAACTGCTTAGAGAGGGCTGAAAGCCCTATGAAGCGGTAGATAAGTCTAACTGCTAACTGCTATTGCTAGAGTATAGTTCATTGCTAGAATATAGTATAGTTAGTATAGTTCATTCACATTCTATTTTAAAACATACTGTTACCTTGCTTACAGTATTTCATTTCATTCCTCTAATCCATTACCATTCTACTAATCTATTCCTAAATTTTCTTTTCTCTTTTTCTTGTTTTTGTATGTCTTATATCTTTTCCTCTGAATTTTTCCTATCGCTTTCCGAAAGTTATTTGGATGTTTCTCCCCCAGATTTCTCATTCCCATCTCCCCTTATTTCTCTTGTTTATTTTTGGCTCAGTTCCTTTTTCAGATAACACTTTCCTTTTTTCCTCTCTACTCTCTTTATGCCTCTATGGATCTCACTAATCTTGCCCGATTGTATTTTATTTTCCATCTCTTTTTCTATCTTGTTAACTTCTTGCTCATTTATGCTACTTGTCTGTCTCTGTTTTCAACAATTTTTCTGGTTCCTTTTCTACCTCTTTTGTTTCCTTTTTAATGCTGCTCGTGCATTTTTTTAACATCTCCAACAATTCCTGAAACATCCCACCCTCCGTGATCAATTTAAATACACTTTTAATATTTTTGTTTTAACACAATTGATTTAGTCCATCCTATCTTCACTCTTTAATATCAGGTCCCCGAACAATTCAGTCCTTTTCAAAAATCCTTTATTTTCTTCCAGTGTAGACAAAGTGAAACCAAACTCCAATTATCCTAATCTTCACTTTTGTTGTCTCAATCAAATGTTTTATTCATTTTCAATTTCATACAATCACTTATATACTGAGTATTTGCAATAAAGAAAAAAAGAACATAAAAAACCCCTTAAACACAACTCATAAAACCAACCTGGCACTTTCATCCTCCATACACCCCTTCTTCTCCCCCTCCAACTTTCATTTCTCCCCTCCAGCAATCACCCCTCCTACTTCCCTTTCCCCTCCTACCTTCCTTTCTCCCCTTCCTCCCCCTCTCACCCTCCTTACATTCCCCTGTTCCTCCCTCCTTACTTCTCCCTCTTCTTTCCCTCTACTTCTCACTTTGGTGCATTTCTCTATTCATTCAATTCTTATCTACTAAAATTGAGCTAAAAAGAAAAAAGAAAGAAAAAGAAAAAAAAGAGAAAAATAAAAAGAAAAGATAAGGAACAACAGTATACAAGTGCATTCTTCTTATTCTATATATTGAAACTGTATTTCCACCCACCCACCCACCCCCAATGAACCCCCCTCCCTAATCCCCTCCGACTTCCCAGGGCCCACACCCGGCACAATTCTCTATCAAACACCTTCTAGAATATCTTATAGTCAGATAAATTAAAAATAAACATAACCCACGAGAAATAAAAAAAGAAAAAAAAAGAATAAAAAAACGCCCAAGAAAAGAAAAAAGAAGAAACTCTTTGTATTAGGCTCAGCCTCTCATCATTATTAGAGTTTAACCAGAGTAAGTCAATCCATATGTATTTTATCTTCGTCCCTTGCTTCTTTGATATTTACCCCAACTTCCTGTGGACTTTCCAAATAATCTTTCTTAACCTTATATTCAAGTAATAGTTCAAGCTTTCGCTACCCTTCCTCCTACCACTCGCTGCCCCACTCCATTCATTCCAAACCAAAATTCAGTAAAATTACGATCTTTCTCTTCACTTTAAAGTCCTGGGCAAATTAGGTTAGAGTTCAAGCATATAAATCCCATAAAATGTGTGTCCAGAGTCCGCACCGCATCGTTCAATCCCAATATCACATCGTCCGTAGCCAGCTCCACCTCTCTATACCAGACAGAAATCGCAAAGTCCCATTCAGACCAGAAATTTTTTAAAAAAAATATCTTAAAGACATAGCTATATCCTTAATCTCCGCTCCACTGCCTTTCCAAAAGGGGGAGAGCAACACCCTCCGTCTTGTAGCTAGGTGGTCCGCTACTTGTATTAGAATTTAACCAGAGTAAATCAATCCATATGTATTTTATCTTCGTCCCTTGCTTCTTTGATATTTGCCCCAACTTCCTGTGGACTTTCCAAATAGTCTTTCTTAACCTTATATTCAAGTAATAGTTTATACAGAAATCAATTTGCATTCTAGCTCAAGGTAATCTAATCAAGCTTTCACTACCCTTCCACCTACCCCTCGCTGCCCCATTCCATTCATTCCAAGCCAAAATTCAGTAAAATTACGATCTTTCTCTTCACTTTAAAGTCCTGGGCAATTTAGGTTAGAGTTCAAGCATATAGATCCCGTAAAATGTGTGTCCAGAGTCCGCACCGCAACGTTCAGTCCCAATATCACATCGTCCGTAGCCGGCTCCACCTCTCTATACCAGACAGAGATCGCAAAGTCCCATTCAGACCAGAAATTTAATTTAAAAAAAAGTATCTTAGAGACATAGCTATATCCTTAATCTCCGCTCTTCTGCCTTTCCGAAAGGGGGAGAGCAACACCCTCCGTCTTATAGCTAGGTGGTCCGCTGCTTGTCTTCCCCTTCTCCTTGTCTTTCCACATTTCCAGGTGAATCAGGAAGTCCCGCCTTCAGAGTTTTGTAATAAAAATCTCGAGCTTCCGGAACAGAATTGAGACGAAATCTTCGATTTTCCAATGTAACAGTCATACCAGCTGGGGCTTCCCATTTATACCGTATCTGGGAGCTTCTTAGTTCTTCCGTTAAGAAAGTATAGTCTCTCCTTGCCTTCAACATCTGGGATGGAATTTCTTTAAAAACGATCAAGTCTTGTCCATCGATGCATAGCCTATTATTGTAAAACTTTTGTATAATCGCATTTCTGGATTCTTTAGTGGAAAAATATATAATTATGTCCCTCGGAAGCCGTCGCTGTTCTGCTACACATGAGCTCTGGCGATAAATTTTTCGAATCTGCCAATCAAAATTAAGTCCTGGACTTCCCACCGAACGACTGAAAGCCTCAACAAAAGTCTGTTTTAAATTCTCTTGTTCCTTTTCACGCAGTCCTCTAACTCTTATTGCAAACGCTTTCTTATTATAATTTATCATAACGAGTTGTTTCTGAGCATTTCCAATTTCTTGTTGTAGCGCTTGGATATTAGAAGTCAGATTAAGGTTAGACTCTTCCAAAGTTTCCAATTTGTCCTCCATTTCAGCAATATAATCTGTCATAACAGACATAACTTCACTCATATCCACCTTTATTTGATCAATCTTCGCCTCAAGTTTATCATATAAATCCAATACAAATTCTTCGATTTCCTGTCTGAAATCCTTAAGCGTTTGAAAAAGAAATTCCTGTGTTAACAATTCTCCAGCAGAGGGCGTAGAAGGCAAGGGTAGCGATTTTATAGCAGATTCTTTAAACTCATTCGTAACAAAGCGCTTTGCTTGCTTTGCCTGCTTTGATCTGGGCGCCATTATAAGTAAAAATTGAAGATAAACAGATAAACAGGGTTTTCGCTTCCCTCAAATTTCAATGGGTTATTTATCGGCTTTTAATAGTGAGTAGTGAAAAGTCTTCAGGAAAGTAAAGTCAGTTAAATACGTCACATGTCAGTCAGAAACGCTATAAAATCGCCATCTTGTAACTCGGCTGAACAAAGAAGCCTTAAGCAAAATTGAGGCTGGTGTTTAAGATAGTAATAAAAAAGGCATCACAGGAGTGGGCCCCGCTCAGGTTAATTTTAAATAACTTTAAGTAGCTTATATTTGTCCTGGGGGGGGGGCCACCTGTCTAGAGCTGAAAAAAACAGCTGAGAAGAACTGGCTGGAGAAAAAGCTCAGCTGATGCTGGATCTCCTCTCCGTTCACAGCGGGGGGAAAAAAAGGCTGTGAACTACGAAGAAATCCTAGCGACTGAACTCCTCCCAGCCCCTTTCTGCCAAAAAGGGGTGATATCTAATGATCTTTTTAGATATACAGACCAGAACTCTGAGGGGAGCTCCGTTGAGCTCCCAGCGGCGACAGGCTCCTCCCCCGGAAGTCTCCAATTGTGATTCACTTTTGTTGTCATATAACTCCTTGTGTAGGTGTGGCGGTCACCCATGGCCCAGTGCATAACAGGGCATGCGCAGCCACGCTGAACCGCACAGGAAAAAACAAACTCCATAACATCCTGATAGTTCATAACATAACATCCTGATAGTTCATAACATAACATCTTGATAGTTCGCTCTAGATGTGCCTTACCCAACGACGCCCAGGATTTGACCATATATAGACAGAACTTCCCTGAGCAGTAGATTAGCAATTGTAGTTTGACAGGCTGTCTTAAATCACATGCTGAATTGCTCCTCCTGCCTTTGTCCTATCTCAATAAAAGGGGCTCCCAGGTCCCAATCTGGGTCGCCTCATCCCGAGAAAGCTCGTGTCCGTGTCTTTTCTCAACATTGGCCTCATGGGCGAACCATGGGTACTTCACACACTTTATTAGTTTTAAATTTTCCAGTTCCAATTTTATTCGCCAGAATCTCCTTGGGCTTGGTGTTTTATCACCGATAGCTGACCCCTCCTTTCTTCCGTCCTGTATGTTCTGAGTGACGTTTAGCTAGCTCCACTGCAGAAAAATTTTAAACTCCAAAATTAGTTCCTCTCAATCTTATACCAGCCAATCTTCCTCCGGATCTAACACTCCATTCGGTCCTCCACTCCCGCACAAATCTTATTCCAGACGGCCCAGCTCCAGAGCAGACAAACGAAGATGGCCGCCAGCCCCGCTGCCAATCTTCAGAGAGCTTTGAGTGAGGCCTGCTGGGGAACTTGCCTCGCTCCCCACTGTCACCCAAAATGGCTCTCCTTGTGCCCCGTCCCTTCAGGACGGTTTCGGTCCACAAAGGACCTCTCAATGGTGGTGTCAGCGTTCCAAGTATCATGTAGAATTAAATCAGAGTCCAAGGCAAAACGATCCTTAAAGTTCCAATTTAATAAAGCAGACATCTTAGCACATCTGTGTTAATCCCAATACTGGAAATGACATCAGAATTCCACCCAGTTAAAAGTTCATGATCTTGTCCCCACACCCACAATCCATCACATGGTCCAATCTTCTTCTTCCAGGCTGGCGTCTCCACCCAGCTCCTTCCGGTCAGGTGTGAAAGTGCGGAGACAAAGGATGACCTTGGTTTCTAGTAAAGAATGAAAACAATACATTCCACAATCCTACTCCTGTCTATTCCCCCCTCCCATCAACTATACTAATAAAACAGCATAATGAAATAAGAGAAAGTGTGGCAGGCCAAAATTCTAAAAGGGATATAATTGCAGGCCTGACAGGTGGTTTGCCAGCTGGGTTTTTGCGTAGCTCGGTGGAGCTCGCTGTTTCCCGAGCCGTTCTCACTGCGGCGCTTCCGGTCTCTTCTGATTGTGGGACCTTTGGTGTTCTCTGAGCTCAACTTTCCTCCAGGCGTTTCATTGCCCAACTGGATGACATCATACCACATCCTAAACTCAGCTTTCCCAAACCTGAGTCCTGTATTCACCTGCCAAGATGCTGGACCCCACGGCCAACCCAACCCTCAGCCAGCACCCCACCCACTCCCATGTATTGTGGGGAGACAGCCGGGTAGCTGTATGAGGTCGCCCTCCTTGTGTCGCAGGTGCCGGAGTTACATGGTGGGGCGCGTAGAGAGGGTCTCTCCGAGGCTGCAAGGCAGACACAGCGTCGCCTTGGAGGAAAATGCTTCTGTAAGGCAGATTGTGGACCGTAACAAAGGTGAGGGGCCCTTTGAGGAGGGGCTGGGTGGTCCGGGTCCCCCTCAGGAGGAGCCTCAGGAATTCTGGGGGGTGAGGGGGCCCTCTTCTGCCCCCCTTTTACTGGGGGATCTCAGGGGAGCCGGACCCAATCCAGCTCTATCCAATCTCTGGCTGGATAAGGGGGGGGGGGACTGCCTCTTCCACCATCAGTCACCCCCCCCCAAACCATGGCCCTTGGGGGAGGGGAGTCACTGGGCATCTGGGAGGCACCCAGATGTTGCTACCAACAAGGGTGGCTTCTGCTCACGGGCATCCCCCACGGGCAGCTGTTTCTCACCCCGGCCCCGTTTTTTGCCTTTCTTCCTCTGAATCTCAGGCTCCCTGCAGAAGACTCTGACTAGGGAGAGCCTGGAGCAACCTCTGGCCACGGGTAACCCCCTTGGGCTGGGGGGGGGAGAAGGAGGCAGTGGGGGAGGGGCTGGCAAAGACCACCTGCCCTCACAAGGCCTCACAGCAGCGTTTTGCCCAGAGCGCCTGCCAGGAGTGGCCTCCTCCGTGGGGTGGAAGTCCCGAACCTGCAGGGCCACAAATGCAGCCTCTGGGGGAGTCGGGGGTCCCTCATCAGCCACACGGACCGGCCCTTCCCTGCCACGCCTTGGCCGCACCAGAAAAGAGCCACGTTTGAGAGGGCATCTGGGCAGGCCTTCCCGGGCACAGAAGAGCCCAGCAAGGGGGGGGGGGCTCAGTTTTTAGTTGTGCCTGGTAGAAAGTGGGGGAGGGGGCTTCTTCAGAAAGGGCAGCCGGATTTTAAACCACGTCCCCCTTTCCTCCCCAGCACCTTTGCCACAAGACCCCCCCCCCAAGATCGCCTAAAGATAAGAAGACACGTTGGAAAAGCCCTGGGGGGGGGGGCGTGGAGGGGGGCTTTCCATAGAAAAGGGGCCCGGCAGAAGCGCCCTGTGGCCGATGTTGGGCATCCGGTGCCTGGCAAGGGCCCTTCCTGAGCCAGCTCTCAGCCCTCCAGGCTGCCTGTAAATGGGGGGGATCCCAAAGCAGCCACACAAATGTGGTGGGTGGGCCGTGGGCAGCTGCAGAGGGCTCTCCGGGGGGGGAGTTTGCCCAGCGTACAAGGCCCCCCCCAGGAAGGTCCCTGGGGAAGACCGGCCCCGTCGCCTGGCTCTGGTGCCCTCTCTGGGAAGAGCGTTAAACCCACCACCACCAATAGTGGCAACCCGGGAGAAGTGGAAACACAGGGAGTCCTCGACTTATGACCACAGCTGAGCCCAGAGTGCCCATTGCTACTGTGTTCCCCCCAAAAAAAGTAAGACAGGGTCTTATTTTCTTTTGACCCCTGAAATAAGCGCTTGGCCTTATTTTCGGGGAGGTCTTATCATTTTTGAGGTCCAGGAGGCAGCGAGTGTGGTCGCCTCATGGCTGCTGCTGTGTTGCAATGTTTTTGGGGAGGGCTTATTTTCGGGGAAACAGGGTAAGTGAGGCAGTTGTTAATTTTGTCCCGTTTTACGACCTTTCTTGGCCCTGTTGTTAAGGGAGTCCCTGCAGTTGTTAGCAATAAGGTTGTTAAGTGAATTTGCAAAGGGGGACGCAGGGGGTCGCCAAAGGGGATTTTACGTCCGTGGGACTCTGCACCCCTCATCAATCCATACCAGCTGCCAAGCAGGCAAATTCTGACCAGGTGATCATGGGGTGCTTCAATGGTCATAAGTGTGAAAAACGGTCATTTTTTTTCAGTGCTATAGTAACTTTCAACCGTCACTAAATGAAGGCGGGGACCACCTGTGCTATCTCCAGGTGCCCTGGGCAATTAAAGTAAACACAGGGCCTCTCCTGGGTCAGACCCCTATGCCCATCTTGCCCTGCCAGGGACCCCCAACTGCCCATAACCCCCCACCCTTCAGAGGCAGCCCCACTGACCTCAGGCTGCAGAGATTAGGAATTGATCCCACCTTTTGTGGAGGGGGGGTGGTCTTGCCAGGCACCGAGTCTCAGGGCTCCACAGACGACCCAGTATTCCTCCCTTTGCCATCCTGCTGCCCTTCGCCCGCTAAGCAGGTGGAGCGGGTGAAGCATCCTCCAAGACGGAGCTCTCCGACCTTTTCGGCTTTGCGGACCAGTGGGAGATAGATGGTCCTACGTGTGTGGTGGGCGAGCACAACGCAGCACAATATCTTTCTGCTTGTGCGAGGGGGGATGTGTGTGCGCAATCACTCTCCACCCGGGTGACCCAGTTCCCAAAAGCTCAAGGCATGGGGTGACCCCTCACTCCTTGGTGTAAGTGGGCTGCGGCCCAGGGGTGGGGGAACCCTGCTCTTAAGAACTGCTTTCCCCCCCCCCCTGGATGGAAGCGGTGGGAAGTGTCCGTGGAGGAGGAAGACTGTGTCCCTGTGGGGGGCAGAGCACGGTGGGCCATCGGGAGGGCCAAGGAGTCCGTCCGAAGGAAGGGGAGCTTCCAGCTGAGCCCCCAGGAGGGAATCTGGGCCCTGGGGAAGAGGGTTGGGTGGGGGGAGATGATCGCTTTCTCCAAGGATCCGCAGAAGGTGATCTTGCGAAGGGCACCGCGGAGGCTGTGGGTGAGGCTGGGCTACGAGGCAGAAACGGTGGAGTTCCTGGATGCGGAGACGGAAATTTCCCTCTACACCTTCCAGACGGGGCCCCTCCTTGGGGAGACGCTCCGGCCCTTTTTCTATGGGGGCCCGAAGAGAGTCACCCTTCAATGGGAGGAAAATCCACCTGCTACAAAAGGGTTCATGTAGTGATGCCTCCTGGCCCCCTGAGCCCCCTTTTGAAGCCCCCGTTGTCTGGGCAAAACCCCTCCTGCCTCCTGCTAGGTGCTGCAATCTTGTTGTGAATTAACACCATCTTTCTCTACATTTGGCACCTGGGAGAGGTGTGGACTTCAATTCCCAGAATTCCCCAGCCAGCGTAGCTACGCGGGGACTTTAGGTGCTGGAAGTCCCTGCACCCTCCAGGGGCCGCCAAGGTTTGGAATTCCTGTCTTACTCTGCGGCTGGCAGTTTAGATGAGAGATAGGACAGTTAAAGGACCTTTATAATCAACAAACGTTTTTTTATCTTAATATCTGTGTGTTATTCTACACTTACGTTATTCTGAATTTTTGAATGTTCCTCCGTGTTTCCTATTAAAAATAGCAACATGTTTATGTTTTATTTGTATCATTTATCTGGGCGATTTACAGACATTGAATAAGTTTTTAAGATTCCCTTTTAAAGCGTCCATGACAAAATCCCCCCCCCCACACACAAAGGCCCTCCGGGAGAGGCAGCACTTGAAGTGGGGCCGAGGGGCAGGTTGTCCCTGGGGTGGGGGGAGCCCAGAGGCCTTCAACTGCCCCTAAGTGGAGTGGGGAACTGGTGCTTTCTAGCCAGACAAGACGGGCTGGGGATGATGGTCTTTCAGATATCCTGGCCTGAGCCACACGGGGCTTTGAAAGTAGAGCTGCAAATTGGACTCACAACCAGCCGCCACAACATCGGGGTGTGATGTGGCCACACCAGTGGTGGGTTGCAGGCGGTATGCCACAGTACAGGCCTACCAGAGCCTGCACGGAACACCGGATACCATTCTGTTATGGAGAGCCCGCCCGCCCTCGCTCCTTATGTGGTTTAAACTTTTGGCGCTTCCGCACACGAGCATACAGTGCCTGCACACCGCTCTGCCGAGCGGTGCATTGCGGAGGCTTGCAGAAGCGTCGCAAGTAGGTACAACGGAAGCGTGCACCACGCATATGTACATGCGCCCCCATGTGGGTGACGCCAAGCCCCTTCCAACCATACTGGTTGGAATGGGATCCGGAACCCATCACTGGGCCACACCAAGCCTGTCCAGGGAGCACAAGGAGGCCAGGTGCTACATTTTGGACCAGCCATTATTTCCGGGTAGACTTCAAGGGCAAACCGGCCCCTCCATAAACTGAATTGCAGTAGTCTAACCTGGACACGAGTGATGAGAATGAGCGGGTGGAAGCTTTTGAAAGGGAATTCCAACCTAGGAGTAAGAAATGTCCTCGCAGTGAGAACAATCCAACAATGGGAAAGCTTGTTTCCCGGAGTTTTGGGTTCTCCGTCACCGGCACTTTTCAAGAAGTGACAGGACAGCCGTGGTGGGTTGCAGGCGGTACGGCCCGGTATGTGTGTACCGGTGCCTGCCAGAAGCAGCAGCCACCGTGCCGGAATGGTGCTTTGGAGGGCCTGCCTGATGCCCTTGTTTCTTACGCGCGCGCAGCATATGGCACAAGCGCAATGTTCTGCGCAGCAACTGGAGCATCGCAGGTGGTGGCTGCGCATGTGCATGCAGCACGGATGTCCCTGGTGCACGCCCGACTTCCATTGTAACATACCGGTTGCAACGGGAGCCTAAACCCACTACTGCTGGACAGCCGTTTGACTAGATTTCTAGTTCGTTTCCAAACTTCTGTTGGGCCTGTTTTTCACCCTCCCCAGTTCTGGAAGCCTTCCTGAAGCCTGAGGAGGTGTGGGAGGGGGGGGGGAACAGGCCCAACAGGCCAATCGGAAGTTCAGAAACAATCTGTTCCAGCCTTCCGGAGGGCTCCGCGGAGGCCGTTTTCAATCTTTCCCAGGCTTTAGGAAAGTCTCCGGAGCCAAGGGAGGGCGAAACATACACATACCTGCGCAGGGGGGGGGGGCACGCACATCCACGTGGGGGCCAAGCACATGCATGGGGGGTGTACGCACATGCATGGGTAGGTGGGGCGCATGATCATGCTTGCAATAGCGTGCACACTCACAATTTTGGCACGCTTTTACAAAAAGGTTAGCCATCACTACGGTGTGAGCTATTCCCGCCACCTTAGTGTCATCTGCCCATTTGGAGAGTTCCCCTCCTATCCCCTCCTCCATGGGGTTTATGAAGACCTTGGGGAGTCCTGGGCCTCAGAGGGAACCTTGGGGTGCCCCACTGCTCACTTCCCTCCAGGTAGATGCAGACCCATTAAGGGCTCCTCATTGGGTACAGTTTGTCAGCCAGTTAGGAATCCCTCTGGGGGTGATGCTTCTGTCCCCCTTTTTCTTAGCTAACCAAGAAGCAGGTTGTGGTCTACTTTGTCAAATGCCTTGCCGAATCCAGAGAGTTCGCCTGCAATGGTCTTCGCTCTCTGCCATAACCTTCCCCGGAGGTCCAGAGGGGCTAAATTCATGCTAGCCACGAACTCTTGAGCCCTGCCTGACTTCATACTGCAAGGGGCTACCAAGGCAGACAACAATTGTGAACTCGGCTATGGAGCCGAGCAACTCGGGGGCAGGTGTCTCCGTGTCCCCCGGGGAGGCTGGCATCAGGCAAACAAGCTCACCTGCTCCCAGGTGCCCAACTCCAGCCTTTCAGCCGCGGTTATTTGCCAGCAGAGCCTCCGAAAGGCATTTGGGGCTTTCCGGAGAGCAAGAGCTACCACAACTTCCTCCTCTGGCATTGCAAGGATGGGCACAGCTCTGGGAGTGGAAGTGTTCATGAACTCCCTCCCACCCACCCACCCACCGAAAGCCCACCTGGGCCTCCCTCCCATGGGACCATTTGGATCCAGCCAGGAAGGGACAGTCGGAGGCCAAGACCACCAAGCATGCAGTGACCTATGGGGTGAGTGGGGTGTGATGTTGAGGGCCAGAAGGCAGCATCCGCCTCCACACCACCTTCCCCAGAGAAGCCCCCCCCAGCCTCTGCCTCCCCCCCCCCCCCCGTCAGGCCAGGAGAAAAGGGAGCATCACAGCCTTGAAAATGAGTCCAGCTGAGTGGAGAGAGAATCTGTTCAAAATCCACCTTTAGAGGGAGCTGTTTGGGAGAGGCTGGGGGGGGGGGGGGAAGAAGAAAATGCCCCCCCCCCTAGAGACAAGGAGGATGCAGGAGGAGCACCTGGGCAGAGCCTGGAGGGGAGGCCCACCATGTCCCTTCCTGGCTGGATCCAAATGGTCACATGGGAGTTGCAGATTAGAGGACAATTTTTTCCTGAATTAGCAATAGCAATAGCAGTAGACTTATATACCGCTTCATAGGCCTTTCAGGCCTCTCTAAGCGGTTTACAGAGAGTCAGCATATTGCCCCCTAACAATCTGGGTCCTCATTTTACCCACCTCGGAAGGATGGAAGGCTGAGTCAACCCTGAGCCGGTGAGATTTGAACCGCTGACCTGCTGATCTAGCAGTAGCCTGCAGTGCTGCATTTAACCACTGCGCCACCTTGGCTCTTCAAATCCAAACTGCTTGTTAGAAAGTTGTTTGTTTCTAAGTGGAGGGCGAAGGGCTGGTTTATAATTGATTCCGTGACTTTAGAGGTGAGGCAACACAGCGAGATTGGTCTGTAGTTTCCAGGGTCTTTTTCTTTCCTCCCCGCATGAAAGAGGAAAAAGGGATCATAATAATCTGTGGGCATCGTTATTTCTTTACGCCCCTCTGTCACGTCTTTGATTCGTTCCCCACACCTGTGAAACAGCTAAGCCCCCTGGTTTGATTGTCTACGAATTGCTGGTTCAGTTCCCCTGAAAGATGAAGCCTCTTCCACCAACAATGCCTTTTCTTTGTTAAGGAAATCTGATTTCTTTTTCCTGCCATTGAGATATTTGGTGTTGTCCCTCCTCCAGGTTCTTCCACGCTATCTTGCAAGGGGAGGGATTTCCAACAGGAGCCCAAACCTTCTCCGTGTTTGAGACAATTCCTACAATCACACACTGACCGATTCTTCCTGTGGTGACCCCAAGACCCCAGATGAGGAAGGAGAGGGGAACGTTCTGCCCTTAGAGATTGAGGCTGCTGGAGTCTTGGAGAGCCAGTCTGGATGACCTCTGGAGGGGGCGAGGTACAGTTGGAGAGCTGACGAGGATCATCTAGGGATGCTGGGAAGAAGCGAGAGGTCCTCCACTCAGGGCTGTCCCATTGAACACCCACCCACCCCTCTTTCCCACAGGGCTGATCTTCCCCTCCGTGGCAAATATCTTCTACATCAGGAATGGCTTCAGGTGGATTTCTCAGAGGTCATCTAGATCAACCCCCTGCTCGAGTAGGGGAGACACATCACCATCTGTACCATCAAGCAGGAGACCCCATACCATTAGAATCTGAGCCCCAAAGAGGGAGGGAGGCTATGGGTGTCAAAATGGGGCAGGAGCCTCCGGTTGTGAAGGAGAGAAATTGGCTCAAATGGCTGGGTGAGGGTAGGGGGAAATTGCCACCAATGGCTCCCCAAAAGTGCTTGGAGCCGACTGTGTCTGCTGGCATTCTGCTCCTCAAGAGGGGCCTTGAGGGGAAGGGGGGCCTCCAAGCAGGAGGGAGTCCAGACTCTTCCCCTCCCTGGATATGCCCACCCAAACCAGTTCTGGCTTCTGACCGGAAGCAGCGAGGATGGTCGACCCAGAGGCAGCGGAGGGAGGAGCCTCCTGTGGGGGTAGCAAAGAGGAGGAAGAGGAAGGAAGGAAGAATTCCAGGTTTTTCTTACATCAGAAGTTTATTCCTTTATAGCAAAGCGAAGGGAAGTGATTAATAGTAAGAATAATGTAGATGAAGCTGCTGTGGGTTCAAAGCTAGGAGAGATGAGGGGGCTGGAGGGACAGGTTCACCCAGCATTCCTGGGGGCAGTCTAGATCGTCTGCAATCCCCCCTCCCAAGAAAGGGAGGCCCTCAACGGAAGCCTGGGGGGAGTCTCAGCAGCAGAAGGTCCAGGCTGAAATTCTTCTCCTCTCCCCAACCTTCCACTTCAGCCTCCATTTCTCAGAGGTTGCAAACAGAACGAAGAATCATCATGTCAGCACTCCTTCATTGAGTAATTAAGAAAGAAAACCACAAGACTCCATTGATAGAAATCAAGTGTACTTTTACTAATTATAAATGATCAGAAGCGTAGCAAAGCGAAGACTGATTATTTAGGCGCGAAAGCGAGTGATATATAAAATAACCCATTCCCCTCCCCTTGGCATCCCATGCACAGTCCAATCATAATTCTCCCAATTGTCAGGTGCGAGATAACTTCGAAAGGCATCATCAAGATGGAATGTCGGTGCCGTTGGCCTTGGCGGGAAACCTCCTCCGCATGCGCAGTCCGACAGGCAGCAGAACTCCAGAATCTTCCTCCAGCACAATTAGTAAACCCCTCCCAAATACCATGCCCCCCCTCCCCGTTTCAATGGCAGCCGAAGCAGCAGCAAAGCAGAGGCTGACACATCAGCTACTAAAGAAATAATTTCCTTTTGCATCAGAGAGCAGGATTAATTCATGAGTGCTGTAGAAAAAGAGATGGGGAAGAAAATTAGAATATAAAGAGAAACTTTTAGTGTAAAAATCATATTTATCTTCCCTTTTAGTCCCCCAACCCCAAAGGCAGACCCACACTGCAGGGGGGGGTTGATGGGCAGGGACAGATAGAGGGAGGATGTGCCCATTGCGGGAACAAAAAGGCTGAGATGGATGAGGGATTCCTCCCCATTTCATCTCCAGGGGATTTTGGAATTATCCCTCACTTAATTAGAGGGTTAATTATGAGAACAACCCCCTCCCCCCTCCCTGCAGACCTTCCATATGAACAAAGAAGATGGGGCTACAAAGGGGGTGGCAGGAAAAGGCGGAGCGATGGGGCACTTGGCCAGAAATTGGGGGGATTCATTTCACATGGAAGTTTTGGAGGGAGTTCATTAAGGGGGCAGCCCGGCGTCACTTGGCCAGAAATTGTGTGAATTCTCACAAGGAGAAGGGGGGGTCAGGAAGAGGAGCCTGTTCCAGCTCCAACTAATGAACCCAAATGAGTCTGAATGGGGGCCAAGAAGGATCATCTCGGATGGGGGAGGGCAGTCCAGTTCATGGTGAAGTTTAGGAGGGAGTTCATTAAGTTGATAGGGTCATCTCAAAGGCTTAGCTCCACCTTCCATCCAAGCACCAATGGAGCTGCGGAATGAGCTAATGCAGTGATAGAACAATACCTGAGATCCTACGTCAATTATCAACAATTTAGGTGGGAACATCTCTTGCCATTTGCTGAAGTGGCCTTCAACACCACAGTGCATAGT
Source organism: Thamnophis elegans (assembly GCF_009769535.1). NCBI lineage: Eukaryota > Metazoa > Chordata > Lepidosauria > Squamata > Natricidae > Thamnophis > Thamnophis elegans. The sequence continues at coordinate 372,339 of NW_022473899.1, read as the reverse complement.
AGCATTGGACTCACCCCTTTTAAAATAGCCACAGGGGTGGAATTTGTCCCCCTGCCTGAATACCCTCAGGAACCCCCTTCCACAGTGAGCCTAACTGAATGGGTGGGTTGCTTACAAAATGCATGTGGGAATGTAAACCTTGGGGTCCTTCCGCCTTGAGGGAGGAATGGGAAGGAATGGCCCCCTTCTTCCCTTCCCTTTTGCAATTTCCCAAAACATGGAAAGATTCTGGGCAAGATTTTAGCTTTCGTTTTTGATTGCAATACTTTTTCAGATCTCTGTAAGTAAAAGCTGCCCCAAATTTCATAACGTTGCTGTATCCACAGGACTTCAGATGAGGGAGGAAGAGGAGAAACTCACCTGTAGGAGGTTGGATGGGTATTGCTGGAAGGAGAAAAAGACCCAATCAGGACCCTTCATGGATCTGGAGGACTCAGGGGGTCCCCCTCCCCTTCGATAGTCCATAATAGGTTGCATGATCTTCCCTTAATAGCCCCTCAAACAAGAGAAGCTGACTAAAATATTTCTCAAGGAGACCCTCTTGGCCACCTGCTGAGCTTGATGAGAGGCCTCCCCTAGATGGTCCCCTCCCGACAACCTCTCATCCAGCCCCCCAGACTCACCTTTCTTGGCCCTCAGGTAAGAGAAGAGCCCCACCGCAAAGAAGGCCACTCCTATCACAGCTCCCATTATCCCCGTCCAGAGTTTGCTCTTGGCAGAGCTGGAGGTACGGGGCTCTGGGGAAGGAGAAGGAGCCTCACCTGAGCAGGAGGATCAGGCCCACCTTCCCCCAGGAGGAGGGTCCATTCTGACTCTCCCCAGACAGGGAGCGTCTCTCCCCCTTCTCAGGGTAGGATGTGGTCCCCAGAGCAGGACGGGAGGGGCTTACCCCATTGGACAGTGATGGGGGCCTCCAGGCTGGCGTGCTCCACCTTGCAAGTGTAGACGTCCCCCCGCTGGGGCTGGGTCTCCAGCATCACCATGAGCTGGTAGGTCCAGTCTCCGTTCTGAAGCTCCTCCCCATAGGCCACGCCCTCCTTCTCCGGTTTTCCGTTCTTCAGCCACTGGATCTCAATCTCCACGGGGTAAAAGCCCGTCGCGGTGCAGAGGAGGATGATGTTGGGGGAATCGGGTTCCATCTTGGTGGGGGAGATGGTGACGGTGGGCTTGGCTGGAGGGAAGGAGGGGAAGGAGGCACATGAGAGACACAGGAGGGCCCAGAACAGAAGACCAAGTTGGTTAGTTCAAGACTCCTTTTCTCTCTTAAAAATATTCCGTGTTTTGAGTTTCTGTGGAGATTCTCAGTCAATCCAGGTCTTGGTTGTCCCAAAGGAGATTTTTTTCCCCCCAAAAGACATTTTGCTTCTCATCCGAGAAGTTTCTTCAGTTCCGAGGGCCCAAATCGAAGCTTCTTGGATGAGAAGCAAAATGTCTTGAAGGAAAAACAAAGTCCAGTTGCCTTTTGAGAAAAGACCTCTGGGACGGTGTTTGGAGTCACCTTCCAAAGCAAATTGCAGGAAGAGATGAAAAGGGATCCTGAAAAATGAGGGAAACCTAAATCCTTCCTGGTTGGGATCAGGTGATCCTCATCAAAAGGGAAGAATCGTCAAAATAGGCAAATCCCACAGCAGAAGAACAGAATAACAGGGTCGGAAGGGGCCTTGGAGGTCTTCTAGTCCAACCCCCTGCTCAGGCAGGAAACCCTGTAATATTTCAGCCAAGAGGCTGTCCAATCTCTCCTTAAAAACCTCCCGAAATTCCACCTATCAGCTGTTCCAGGCCGCAGGGATCATCACTGCCTATCATTTCCTCTGCACACCCAACAGAAGTCCCATTTTTTATTTTTAAACACCCCCCACCCTCCTCCGAGACACCACTTTCTCCTTCTGTCCATCCAGGAATTTAATTCAATCCACATTTGGAGACCTCTCAGTTTAAAACAGCAGGAACACACAATGCATTTTGTCTGCCTCACACGGTGATATTCAAGCTTTATTTTTTAATATCAACTTTAATGCCGAATGCAGTGAATAATGTGACCCAGAGTTACATTTATCTTTCTGATGAAGCCCCCATAGAATCGATGCTAATTTTGGGAGGTTTGGGGTTAAAGTATTGCAATTATTGAGATGCTCCTTTGTTGGGGTTCATTGAACAACAAGCATAAAACTCAGATGGGATTTTTCCCAGAGAAATCGAGGCTCAGTTAATTTTGGGGAGAGTTCAGGAAAGGCTGAGAGCCTCTCTTGGTGGCCAGAGAAAAGCTTTGGCCCCTCGTGGGAAGGAGATGCCCGGATCTCTCCGGAGAGGAAAGTCAGCTCAGAAGCCAAAGAAAAAGGAAGAGAAAATTCCCCCAAAGAGACTCAAGAAACATCCAATGATTTCAGGTCTCCTGAACTGCAGCCGGAACAACAATTTGCTCTAAATGCACGGAATATTTCTTTATTTATTGTGACAGATTTTCTTATTATTTATTCCCTTCTACAGCACCTTACAATCATTACATCAACATTGTTATGTCATCATACCTGTACATGTATATAATATTTCCCTTCTATATTTACACACTTTATACACAGTTCTATATATATTTATATATATTGTTTTTTGGCTTAATTAATTTTGTTCCTATTTTGCAGCCATTTGTACCAATTGTTCCATATTTCATAATATTCCGACTCTTCTTTATCTTTTAATTTCACTGTTAATTTGTCCATCTCTGCTCAATCCAAAGGTTTTTTTTATCACTAATTCGTCCGAGGGGGTATTATTTTGTTTCCAGCATTGGGCAAATCCTACTCTAGCTGTAGTTAGCAGATGTGTTAATATGTACTTAATTTTCTTTGTATATTTCCCTTTGATTATTCCCAGTAGGAAGATTTCGGGTTTGTATTTTATCTGTTCTCCTGTAATTTCTTGCACCCATTTCCAAATTTTTGTCCAACATTTTTGTGTTTCCGGGCAGGTCCACCATATGTGATAATAGGTCCCTTGTACTTTTTTACACTTCCAGCAGGTCGGCTGCATGTTTGGGTACATTTTAGCCAATCTTGTTGGTGATAAATGCCAACGATAAAACATTTTGTATATATTTTCTTTAAGTGCTGCTGATCGTGTTAGTTTATAATTTGTGCTCCAAATTCTTTCCCAATCCACTAGATCTATGTTGTAACCAAAGCTTTTGGCCCACGCTATCATGCAACCTTTAACTTTTTCTTCTTCTAATGTTACTTCTAATAAATAACTGTAAATTTTCGTTATGAATTTATTTTCCGGGCCAATTAAAATTTTATCTATTTGTTGTAATTCTGTGTATATTCCATATTCTTTTACGTCTTTTTTGTATCTCGATTGTAGTTGGAGATATGGCCACCAATCTATATTTATATTCTGCTCCTTTAATTCTGGATTTGTTTTCAAATTCCCTTGGCTGCCTAAAATTTCACTATATCTAACCATTTTCGATAGATCTCGTGTATTGGGATGTGTCATGGCTTCCATAGTGGAAAGCCATGTCGGTATTTTCATGTAATATTTTTCTCTAATTTTATTCCAGACCTGTATCAGTGCATCTCTAATATAGTGTCTGTGAAAGCATTTTTGTTTCTTTTTACCCTCTTCCCATAGGAAAAAATGCCATCCCGTTTGCAAATCGTGGCCCTCTAATGTTAGTATTCTTTTATTTTTTAAATTTATCCAATCCCTGATCCATGTTAGTGCTGCTATTTTGTAATAAAGCTCCCAGTCCAGGAGTCCCATACCACCTCTGCTTCTGTCATCCTGTAGAGCTTTCAACTATATCCTGTCTTTCTTCCCTTGCCATATAAATTTTAATAGAATCTTATTCAATTCAGTAAAAAAAATTCCTAATTTTATGGGGATTGTTTGAAATAGGTATAATAGTCTGGGTAGTACATTCATTTTTATCGCTGCTATTTTCCCTAATAACGTTAGTTGTAGTTTCCCCCATAGTTCTAGATCTTTTTTTATTTGTTGCACTAATTTTGTATAATTTATAGTTGAGCACTTTGCAGTTAGCCATATTCCAAGATATTTAACTTTCTTTGTCACTTGCAGTCCTATTATTCTTTCTAATTCTTTATTTTGTTCTTCCTTCAAATTTTTAGTTATCATTTTAGTCTTTTCTCTATTAATCTTTAACCCTGCTACATCTCCATATTTTCCTAGTTTTTGCATTAAGCTGTTTCCTGTTTCTAGTGGGTCTTCTATAATGAATACCAAATCGTCTGCAAAGGCCTGGATTTTATATTCCTCTTTTTTAAATTTTAGTTCCTCTTATCTCCGAATTTTGTCTAATTCTTATTGAAAGACTTTCAAGCGTCAGGATGAAGAGCAGAGGTGATAATGGGCATCCCTGCCTTACTCCTTTCATTATTTTAAAGGTATCTGTACTTTCCCTATTTAGTAATATATTTGCCCTTTGGGTGGAGTATATTGTTCCTATTAATCTTTCAAATTGGTCCCCTAATTTCATATTCTTAATTTGTTGTATCATGAATTCCCAATTTAAATTGTCAAATGCCTTCTGTGCATCCAGAAAGACGAATGCCACTTGTTTCTCTGGATGCGCCTCATAGTACCCTAAAATATTTGCTATTATTCCAGTGTTATTCCTGATTTGTCTTGTTGGGAGAAATCCATTTTGGTCTGGATGTATATAGCCATTTAATAGTTTTTTCAATCTCTCCGCTATTATTGTTGTGAATACTTTATAGACGGCAATCAACAACGAGATTGGCCTATAGTTTTGAATCTGTTTTTTATCTGCACCTTCCTTAAATATTAATGTAATATGCGCTTCCTTCCATGAGTCTGGAATTTTTGCTTTCATCAGTGCCTCATTATACATCTCCAGCATCAAAGGTTCTATCGATTCCTTCAATTCATCTGTTATTTTGTACCATTCTGCTGGGAATCCATCTGGGCCTGGCGTTTTATTATTTTTCTCTTTCTGAATCGCCTGTTTCAATTCTAGTTTTGTTTTTGTTTTTTTGACAACATTTCTTTCAGATCTTCTGCTATTGTCGGGGTTTCTTCTCCATTTAAATATCCTTTTATTTGTTTTCCATCTACTTATTCCCCTTTATACAGATTCCCAAAGTACTTGTATGCAATCTTTTTCTTCCCTTCCATTGTATGTTGTAGTTCAGCAGTTTCCTCTTGAAGTTGATATATTAATCTTTCTTTTTCTCTTTCTTTCCTCAATCTCTATGACAGCCACCTCCCCGGTTTATTTGCTCACTCAAAGAAGTTTTGTTTTGTTAGTTTTAGGCCGTTTACCATTTCTTCCTGGTCTAATATATTTAATTTATGTTTTGCTAATTAATCCAATCCTTTCTAATGTTGTCACTTTGTGGCTTATTTTGTAATTTTATTTCTAAATTTTTGATTTCCTCCTCTAATATCTTCTGTTGTACCCATTTTTCTTTATTTCTTTTTGCTGAATACGCTATAATAATTCCACAGGAATAAGCTTTCATGGTGTCCCCTAACTTTTGTATAGATGTCTGTTCTTTTGTGTTTTCCTTAAGGAATAACTCCAATTTGTTTCTGCATTTTTGAATAAATTCTTTTTCTTTTAATATTTGCAGATTTAACATCCATCTTTGCCTAGTCTTTTTCCCCCCCTTTCCAGATTATTTTAATGGGGTTGTGATCTGCCCAAGTATTTGGTAATATTTCAATTGTATGTATTTCTGCCCCAATTTCTCCATTCATCCATGCCATGTCAATCCGTGACCAAGATTGGTGTGGGTTGGAATAAAAAGTAAATTGTTTTTTTTCTGGTTCCATTTTTTTTCCAATATCTATCAAGTTTAATTCCTCCATCATCTCAAAACAGGTTGTTGGTAATACTTTTTTTTATTTTTAGTTCTTTTGTCACTTATGTAATCTTTTTTACTGTCTACTATGGCATTATAATCTCCTATTATGCAGATATTCCTCACTCCAATTTCTCTAATTTTTTCATGACATTTTTTATAAAAGTCCTTCTGATTTTCGTTTGGGGCGTATATTGCTACCAGTAGTATTGATTTTTGATTTATCCATATCTCTATCATTAATATTCTTCTCTTTGGATCTGCATAAATTAAATTTGTCTTTATCCCATCTTTAACATATATCGCTATCCCTTCTCTCTTTTCTGCTGCTGATGCTGCACATAATTTTCCTAATTTAGGACATTCCAGGTATTTTATATCTTGGTTTTTAATGCGTGTTTCCTGTAAGCCTATTATATCTGCCTTTTGTTTTGTTAATTTTGTCCAGATATGCTTTCTTTTTGTTGGCGAATTTAAACCCTTAATATTTACTGACAATAGTTGAATTTCTTCTTCCATCCTCCTAATTCTCTACCTGTCTTTGTTGAGAGCCTCTCTTGGTGGCCAGAGAAAAGCTTTGGCCCCTTGGGGGGAAGGAGACGCCCGGATCTCTCCGGAGAGGAAAGTCAGCTCAGAAGCCAAAGAAAAAGGAAGAGAAAATCCCCCCAAAGAGACTCAAGAAACATCCAATGATTTCAGGTCTCCTGAACTGCAGCCGGAACAACAATTTGCTCTAAATGCACGGAATATTTATTTAATTCTGATATCCTCTTACATGGAGTGAGAATGAGACGGAATCTGTGGAGACCAAAATCTCTTTCGGTTCCCCTGAAATATGGAATAATTGAGGGAAGGAGGAAAAGCCCAGGATCTCCCCGTCAAAGGCCTTTCTCTCTTAGGATGGGGCTGGTTTTTTCCCCTCTGATGGGGGAGAAACCTCTGATTTCACTCTGTGGTCAGACATGATTTCTGGAGAATGGGAAGCTCAGACTCAGGATATTCTTCCCTTTTCCCACTTCCCATCAAAGGAGGAAAATCCCCCTGGAAAAGCCGGATGGCAACAAGGGCAGCCGGAATCCTTCATTTCCACCATGTTCGGCCTCTGAAACCCCATGAAATAAGTACAATTATTATTATTATTAGGCGGTGAATGTAAATTAGGAAGACAAATCTGGGCAGTTTGCAAAGAATGTGGAAGAGACGCTCAAACAATCCAGGGACCCCAAATTCAGTCTTAAGGTTTGTGGGGGGTTTTGGACTCTCCCCTCCCCCAAATCAGGAGCCTCCCCAGGAAGGAAGACGGAAGCGATGGGGCTGCAGGGGAAGCTGAGTCTGTGGGCAAAAAGGGGGCTTCAAGGGGGGCTTTTCTCCCAGACCCCCAAAATCAGCTGAATGAAATTTCTCAGCCTCTGAATCAGTTCTGCTCAAGGCAGAGGAAACGCCAGACCAGGATTCCGGTTTGATTCCGGTCGGATTCATGATTATAAATTCTATCTGGATGGGTGGATTTATATTTTAATTGTTTAGTTTATTATATATATTTCATTTAGCCAGTTTATTGATTTATTTAATTTTTTATTTGTATGTTATATTATTTATGAATATATTTTATTATGTATTTATTTTATTATTTATGTATTTTTATTATTAATGCATTTTATTGTTTATGTATTTTTTATTATTTGTGTATATATTTTATTTTTTATTTTATTAAGTTTTAATTTTTCATTTATTCATTCAATTTTAATGTGTTGATTTAATTTCATGTAGTTATTTATTTTACTTTCTTACCTACTTATTTCCTGAGCTCTAAAAGTTGGTGGATGAATAGGTTTGATCTCTTGGGGGGAGGGGGATCCAGGGGATCCCAGATTCCGGGCAGGGGGAGATTTGGGAGGAAAAGGGGGAGTTGTGGGAATGAGGGTCGGAGGGAGGATTGGAGGGAGGAGGAGAAGAACTCAAGAAGGAAACTTCACCCGGGAGAGTCTCCATCAAGGGAAGGGAAGGAAAAGGGGGGTCCGAGCATCCCCTCCCCCAAACTCCCCCCTCCCCCAAACTCCCCCCTCCCCCAAACTCCCCCCGCCCCCAAACTCCCCCTCCTCCCTCCCCCAAATTCCCCCCTCCCCCAAACTCCCCCCTCCCCCAAACTCCCCCCTCCCCCAAACTCCCCCCTCCCCCAAACTGCCCCCTCCCCTCGGACTCACCTCTCCGGCCAACCACAGGGCCGCCCTGGAGAATCTCGTAGTTGTGCCGGCAGAAGAGATCCACAGCGTCCTTCTCGTACTGCAGGTACTGCTTATCGCTGTTGAAATAGTCCGCATCCGCCTTCCCCAACTCCGTGACGGCCACGAACTTCCCGAGGTCGCTGTCGAAGCTGAGAATCTCCTGCCGGTCGTAGATGTCCCTGTATATGTATCTCACCCTCTGCGTCCCGTTGAGGAAGCGGCACTCGTGCTTCGTCTGGTAGAGGAAATGGGCTGGGAGGGGGAGGAGGAGCAGGACAGTCAGGAGGGACTCCAGGGACCATCGTTCCCAGCCGCTAGCAAAGGGGGGGGATCCACTCGGGAAGGGAGGATGGCGGGGCACCTTCCGGAAAAGACAGGCGTAAGACGCCCCCTGGAGCAGGGAAGGGGACTCTCTCAGTCCCAGAGGGGAGCAGATTTACTGGGCGGGAGGGGGTCTGAGTGGGGGGCAGGAAGGAAGGAGGGGAGGGTGGGAGGAGCCTCCTGGTGGACCCCCTCCACACTCCCAGGGGGGGGGAAAGGCAGGCAGAAGCTCAGCTGGTCGAGCAGGGAAGGTTGGATCTAAAGGGGGAGGAATGATGGGGGGAGGGCTGGAGGGAAGCTAATATCCATATCTCCCACTCTCTCTCTTCCATTGGGGGGGAGGGGAACATGGGTCACAATGAGGACATCTAGACTGAGATTCCTGGGGTCTCCCAGCCCTACAACCCCCACCTTCCCTGGGTCGCCCCAACTTTCCCTCTTTCCCTCTCATCTTCAGCCCAACTCCCTCCTTTGGGGGGATCCTCGGGGATCACACCTGTTTCCTATCCCCTCAAAGACCCCATGCACCCTCCCCCAAGAGCCTCTCAAAGGGAGGGTCTCCAGCCCCCTTCAAAAAGGGAAGTTTCTGAGAGCCAATTGAGAGGAGCCACTCAGAGCCCCCAAATCCCCTTCTCTCACTTCCCCCTCCCCCTCCAGGCCCCGATTAAGCAATGGAGCATTATGGGGGAGGTGATGGGGGGTTCTTGGTCTCCTCCCCAAATTCAGGGTCTCCCCCAGAAGGGACGGAAGCTCCCCTCTTGCCTGACCTCCAAAGCCTCAAATTTGAGATTCAGAAGAAAAAGTGAAGTTTCTGAAGAAGCCAAAATCCTTTTGCTCAAATGGCTCTTTTTCCTTCTGGGGATTCAGGGCTGAAAATGCCTCACTTTCCCTCTTTCGCTTTCGCTTTCCCTTCCCTTCCTCTTTCCAGGCAGCCCCCTCCCACCCAGACGCTGGGGGAGGACGACCGAGAGAGGCGCCTGGCTGCGACCCCCACCTCGGCTGCCCTCGGGGAAAAGGGGTGGGGTTCCTCTCCGTTCTCCTGTGAGTGGGGGAATTGGGGAGGAAGGGGGAGGAGACCACGCAGAGATCGAGGCTGTTGGAGGCTCTGGAGACCCAGCAGTTTCCTTCCCCCTCCGGGGGTCTTTCCCAACCTCCTCCCCACCCCAACCCCCTCCTCCCCCGCCCAGCCCCCTCCTTACCGGGGGTCTCCTTCCCCCTTCGCTTCCGGGGATCCGGGCCAGCGCCCCCACCAGCAGCATCAGGGGGAGTCCAGCAGAAGCCATGGATGCCGCCCCACAAGCGCCCCCGAAGACAGAGGAGAAAGACGCCGATGCCTCCAGCCCCAGAGGCGGAATCGGAGGGTCTGGATTGGGCGGAGGAGGAGTTTTCCTCGGACTTCGGCCTTGGGAGTGTCCAGAAGGAGCAGGAGGACCAATGGGAATCCTCCCTTCTGCAGCGTCATCGGTCTCCGGGCAGAGCCTCCCTTGAATTCGCCCGATAGAAGACTTAGTTCGGCGCAGAGAAGAAACTCGAGTTGGTTATTCAGCCCAAGACCCCTTTTCCCTCCCCAGAATATTCTAAGACCACCTCAAAGGGAGGGTCTCCCTCCCCCTTCACAAAAGGGAGAGTTTGGGGGAGTTAATTTCCGAGGCCCTTCTCTCAAAGCCTCCCCTCCCCCCCTCCAGGTCCTGATTGAGGATTCGGGGATTATGGGGTGGGGGGTCCTTGGTCCCCTCCCCAAATTAAGGGGCTCCCCAAAAGGGCTCCAAGCTCTCCTCTTCCTTGACTTTCAAGTTTGAGATTCAGAGGAAAAAGTGAATTTTTCGAAGCTGCCAAAATTCTTTTTCTTATCCGTAGTTTTGGTGGCATTTGTGGATTCAGGTCTGAAAATGCCTCAGTTTCCCTCTTTCGCTTTCCGTCTCCTTCCTCTTTTAACGGAAGAAGCTTTGGGGGCTCCAAAGGGATTTGGGCCTTGAAGCTCCCACTTCTCTTGCCCTCCAACCCCTTCCCCAAAGTCTCTCTTGGGGGGTCTCAGCTCCTTCCCCCCCCCCCGCTGCTCCCCAGCATCCCTGGGTCCCTCCCAGCCCCCTCCTTAGAATAGAATAGAATATCAGAGTTGGAAGGTACCTTGGAGGTCTTCTAGTCCACCCCCCCTGCCTAGGTAGGAAACCCTACACCACTTCAGACAAATGGTTATCCAACATCTTTTTAAAAACTTCCAGTGTTGGAGAATTCACAACTTCTGGAGGCAAATTGTTTCACTGATGAATTCTTCTAACTGTCAGGAAATTCCTCCTTAGTTCTAAGTTGCTTCTCTCCTTGATTAGTTTCCACCCATTGGTTCTTGTGCTGCCCTCAGATGCTTTGGAGAACAGCTTGACTCCCTCTTCTTTGGGGCAGCCCCTGAGATGTTGGAAGACTGCCAGCATGTCCCCCCTGGTCCTTCTCTTCACTAGACCAGCCATGCCCAGTTCCTGCAACCGTTCTTCCTCTGTTTCAGCCTCCAGTCCGTCCCTCATCCTCTTTGCTGCTCTTCTCTGCTCTCTTTCCAGAGTCTCCGCATCTTTTCTACATCCTAGCGACCAGAACTGGATGCAGGATTCCCAGTGTGGCCCTACTAAGGCTTTGTAAAATGGTATCAATGCTCCACCTGATCTTGATTTCATTTCTCTGTTGAGGCAGCCTAGGATTGCATTGGCTTTTTTGGCTGCTGCAACACACGGCTGGCTCCTATTTAAGGGATTGTCCAGTAGGATCCCAAGAGACTCTCACAGTTCCTGGCACTGAGCCAAGCCTCACCTAGTCTTTACCTGCACAGTTGGTGTCTTTTCTTGACTTAAGTGTAGGACTTTCCTTTTCCCTACCTTGAAATTCATTTTGTTCCATGGGGCCCTGTGTTCGAGTCTCCCAAGATCAAGGTGGGAAAGATTTAAAGGCTACTGTATTTAGAAGGGGGGGCAAGGACCAAGTAAGGTGAGACCCCCTTTCATTGCCCCCCTTTAGGGTTTCTGCTCCACTCTAACCCTGTCCCCTCTCTCTGGACAAGGGGAATTGGGTTCCCATGAGGTCTTCCAAACAGCAGGAAGGGGGGATGGGCAGTGTTCCAGGGAGATCAGGCCAGGCTAAAAGAGGAATGGGAAGTATATCTTTTGAGGGAGATGAGTTCAAGGAGGGTCTGAAGCTTCACCCTCCTTGTCTTGGAGGGGTTTCAGCCTATAGAGTAGCCCAGGTGCTTCCTGGTGGCCTCCCATCCTCAGGCTAACCAGGATGATCTCTCTCACCTAGGTGAGGTCATCGGAGGCTGGGCAGCTGCCAGATGTTGAGGGCTGATGATAAAATATCAGCTAATGTTGGTGATACCTGATCAGGCCAGGCTCAGGGCCCCAACCCTCTCCCAGCTGCAGCAGGCAGACATCCCACAGGGCTCGTATCCTCAGATGGCCTGAATCCTTTCCAGGGATTGGGGAGGGACTGGAGGGGTCAAACTCCACCCTGCCCTTCACTGGCCTCAGCAGGCCAGAACTGGGTGTGTCCCCCTCCCCTGTAGCTGAAGGAGGCAGCAGAATCTGAATGGGTCTCACAATTGTGTGTTTGGACACACCCAGTCACACAAAACTGGCCCCAGATCCAGGCAGACTCTGGTGGGAGGCCCATCGCTCTCCTGATCAAAGCAGAACTTCTAGGCTCTTTTCATCTTTCCCCCTCCCCTGATACAACACACACACACACACACACACACACACACACACACACACACAGAGCAGCACTTCTTCCTCCAACCCCCAACAACTGCAGAGACGCTCCGGTTTCGCTTCCCCAGCCTGAAGCGTTGGGCTCCTCCGAAGCGGAACTGGGGAACTGGCCAGGATCCATCAGGCAACAAGCCTCCATTCTTCATCAGGGCAGCTCAGGGACTGTCCTCCTCTGCCCCATGGCTGAGCCTCCAGGTGGGGCAGCCCCTTTCTTCCTCTGGGCCACCGGAAGTGGCTGAAGGGGCTCTTCCCGACCACCTGATTAGATGGAGTCCCTTCTCCCTCAGTCAAAGCACATTGAAGAAAACAGTCCTTGACTTATAACGGTTCATCCAGACAAAGTTACAATGGCACTAAAAAAAGTGACTCTTTGCCTAATATTCCTTCTTTCTAAAGTTTTTTTCATTGCTTTGAATGTGTTTTTAAATACTTTAAAGTATATTCCTCTTTTTAGCTTTGCTGTATGTGACCCAGAATCACTTGTGGTGAGATGGGTAGCTATTTAAATTTGATGGATGGATGGATGGATGGATGGATGGATGGATGGATGGATGGATAGATAGATAGATAGATAGATAGATAGATAGATAGATAGATGATAGATAGATAGATAGATAGATAGATAGATAGATAGATAGATAGATGATAGATAGATAGATAGATAGATAGATAGATGATAGATAGATAGATAGATAGATAGATAGATAGATAGATAGATGATAGATAGATGATAGATAGATAGATAGATAGATGATAGATAGTTTGGTTTGGTTTTGGTTTGGTTTTATTGGGATTTATATGCCGCCCTTTTCCCTGAGGGGACTCAGGGCGGCTTACAACCACAGGGGAGGGGAAGTGCAAGGTCAAAACAAAACACTTTGTGAACAAAAGAAAAATAATAAAACACAACTTTCATTCAGCAATCAAACACTCGGGCGGGTAATTGGAAGCCTATCCCCAGGCCTGCTGGGAGAGCCAGATCTTGAGGGCTGCGCGGAAGGTCTGGATCGTGGTGAGGGTGCGGATCTCCATGGGGAGCTCGTTCCATAGGGTCGGGGCAGCAACAGAAAAGGCCCTCCTCCGTGTGGTCGCCAGTCGACATTGACTGGCAGATGGAATTCGGAGGAGGCCCAGTCTGTGCGATCTGATTGGTCGATTTAGGGAGGTAATCGGCAGAAGGCGGTCTCTCAAGTACCCAGATCCACTACCATGGAGTGCTTTAAAGATGGTCATCATTATCCTGAAGCGCACCCGGAGACCAACAGGCAGCCAGTGCAGCTCGCGGAGGACAGGTGTAACGTGGGCGAACCGAGGTGCGCCCACTATCACTCGCGCGGCTGCATTTTGGACTAGCTGTAGTCGCCGGATGCACTTCAGGGGCAACCCCATGTAGAGCCCATTGCAGTATTCCAGTCTAGAGATCTAGAGATAGATGATAGATAGATAGATAGATAGATAGATAGATAGATAGATAGATAGATAGATATAGATAGGTAGATGATGGATGGATAGATATAAATAGATACCATGTTTCTGGGAAAATAAAACAGGGTCTTATATTCTTTTGAACCAAAAATAAGCCCTTGGCCTTGGGGGGCGGGATGTCTTATTATTTTTGGGGTGCAGGAGGGGGCGAACATGGTCACCTCATGGCTGCTGCTGTGTTGCAATATCTTCAGGTAGGGCTTATTTTGGGGGAAACAGGGTAGATGGACGGACAGACGGACGGATGATGGACGGGTGGATCAATGGATAATCGTAACCCGTAGAATGGAAGCGTATTTGTTCACATCAGAATGTTGTCCATTTGTTGCAGCCTCTTTAAATATGTTTCCAGTGACGTTTTCTTTCCTCCCCGCAGGAAAATGGAAAAAGGGATAATAATAATCTGTGGACTTCAATATTTCTTTAAGCCCCTCAGTCACGTCTTTGATACGTTCCCCACACCTGGGAAACAGCTAAGCCCCCTGGTTTGATTGTCTACGAATTGCTGGTTCAGTTCCCCTGAACAATGAAGCCTCTTTTCACCAACAATTCCTTTTCTTTCTTAAGGAAATCTGATTTCTTTTTCCTGCCATTGAGATGTTTGATGTTTGTCCCTCCTCCAAGTTCTTCCACGCTATCTTGCAAGGGGAGGGATTTCCAACAGGAGCCCAAATCTTCTCCCTGTTTGAGACAATTCCTACAATCACACACTGACCGATTCTTCCTGTGGTGACCCCGAGACCCCAGATGAGGAAGGGGAGGGGAAAGTTCTGCCCTTAGAGATCGAGGCTGCTGGAGTCCTGCAGAGCCAGTCTGGATGACCTCTGGAGGGGGCGAGGCTCAGTTGGAAGGATGCTGGGAAGAAGGGGGGGTGTCTTCCATTCAGGGATGCCCCACTGAACTCCCCCATCTTTCCCACAGAGCTGGTCTTGCCCTCCATGGCAAATGTCTTCCACACCAGGAATGGCTTCAGGTGGGTTTCTCAGAGGTCATCCGGACCAACCCCCTGCTTGAGTAGGGGAGACCCTACACCCGGGATGGGGAACCCATGGCACGCGGAGCCATTTGCCAGGGCACGTGAGGCGTTGCTCTGTCAGCTGAGTCCAGCCTTTTTAAAAGCTATTTCTCGCCCTCCCCAGGCTCCAAAGGGTTTATAGCTTCTATTTTATTCTTCTCTTTTATCTTCTTCTGTGTCTTGCCATCTGGGGTAGAGTTCCTGGCCATCTCGCTCCCCTTTCCATATTCCACTTTTCCCATTTCCAACCACAATCCGTTCACCGTAGATGTCAACAGATTTCTTATCTTTGTGTTCGTTATTCTCTTCAGCTTTTAGGACTCTAACCTCCACTTTTTCCATTTCATAAACATCTCCAAATCCTCCATCACATTTTGCTGTTATATGCTCTAAGTTTTCCAGCTTCTTCTCAATTCTCTCTGATACTTCTAGTAAATTTTGAATTTCAAACATTATCTTTTGCAATGTTGAGGCTTCTTTTGGATCTTGATGTTGTGCCATTCTTCCAACTGGTAAACACTTCCACTCTGGCTTTCAAAGCTTTTTATTAAATCAACCACAAATTCATTAACAATCTTTCACAATAAGGCCTCGTTTTCTCCAGTTGCCAATAAGGTTCAAAAGAACACCTGCATAAACAAGCCGTGCTCTTCTTCTTATCACTCCCTGTAAACAAGCTGCAAGGCCTTGAAGAGCAAAGTCAAAGTGATCAAAGAAAGAAATGAAAGTACAATGTTTCCAAGCCTCAAACCTCCAGCCTCCAGGTGGCAGTGTTACTTCTTTTCCCTGTAATGTTACAACCCTCTTTGTATTCCTTTTGTCTCTTTTTTATATTCCAGGTTTAAAAGAAGTAAAATTCTTGAATGAAATGAAGTAGAACAAAGGGAAAAAAAACTCATGTAGAAATGGGGAAAAAAGGATTTTAATCCATAGGTTACAAAAATAAAAAAATAGAAGAAGAAAGACTAATCTGTTTGCTTTAAAAGACTTGCGCAAATTCCATCCATAAAATAGCATTTAAAAAGAAAGATAACACACTGTCCAATTCAATCCAAACGTAGCTTAATTTCGCCGCTTATTTCTTCTGTTCTCAAATTTAATTTAGCTTTAAGGGTTTTTTTGGGGTGGGGAGTCTCTTTTAAAACAGTAAAATTTCCTCACCAGCTGTACACACTTTCTCTTTCCGTTTCCTTCCATTCCGGAGCTGTCCCAACTTCATCAGCTTTTGGCTGTGCTTGTCAGCACCTCTCCATTAAATAATTAGGAAAGAAAGACCACGAGACTCCATGTGTGGAAATCAAGTGTACTTTTACTAATTAAAAATGATTAAAGGCATATCGAAGCAAAATCTGAATATTTAGGCGCGAAAGCGATTGATATATAGAATAGCCCATTCCCCACCCCTTGGCATCACAGTTACAGTCCAATCATAATTCTCCCAAGTGTCAGGTGCGAGATAACTTCGAAAGGCATCACGAAGATGGAATGTCGGTGCCGTTAGTCCTGGCGGGAAACTCCCACGCATGCGTAGTCCGATCAACCGGTGAACTCCAGAACCTTCCTCCAGCACAATGAGTAACCCCTCCCAAATACCATGCCCTCCCTCCCCATTTCATGGCAGCCGAAGCAACAGCAAAGCAGAGGCTGACAGTGCTTTTGTCGCCGGCTAGAACTTCTCTAGGATCAATCAGGGACTTTGCAGGGTCCCTGAGATCAGCAAGACGTATTCTTCCCAATCTCCGTCTCTGCGGGATGGTTTAGGTCTATACTGACCGTCCAGCGGCAAAAGTATCGACTGCGATTTCGGGACCTCTAGATCGCACGTCGTGTCATCGTGACGTCAGCACCGCCTTCTAGGTGCTGCAATCTTGTTGTGAATTAACACCATCTTTCTCTACATTTGGCACCTGGGAGAGGTGTGGACTTCAACTCCCAGAATTCCCCAGCCAGCGTAGCTACCCGGGGACTTTAGGTGCTGGAAGTCCCTGCACCCTCCAGGGGCTGCCAAGGTTGGGAATCCCTGCCTTACTCTGCGGCTGGCAGTTTAGATGAGAGATAGGACAGTTAAAGGACCTTTATAATCAACAAACGTTTTTTTAATATCTGCGTGTTATTCTACACTTACGTTATTCTGAATTTTTGAATGTTCCTCCGTGTTTCCTATTAAAAATAGCAATATGTTTATGTTTTATTTGTGTCATTTATCTGGGCGATTTACAGACATTGAATAAGTTTTTAAGATTCCCTTTTAAAAGCGTCCATGACAAAATCCCCCCCCCCCCCACAAAGGCCCTCCAGGAGAGGCATGTTTTTGGCAGTCGTTGAAGTGGGGCCAAGGGGCAGGTTGTGCTTGTGGTGGGGGGAGCCCCACAGAGACCTTCAACTGCCCCCAAGGGGAGGAGGGAACCCTCAGCTGGTGCTTTCTGGCCCTCTGGGGTGGACAGATGATGGTCTTTCAGGTATCCTGGCCTGAGCCACAGGAGGCTTTGAAAGCAGAGCTGCAGATTGGACTCACAACCGGCCGCCACAACATCGGGGGTGTGATGTGGCCACACCAATCCTGGCCAGGGAGCTGGGCCAGCCATTATTTCTGGGTAGACTTCAAGGGCAAACCGGCCCCTCCATAAACTGAATTGCAGTAGTCTAACCAGGACACGAGGGACGAGAATTCGCAGGTGGAAGCTTTTGAATGAACTCCCTCCCACCCACCCACCCACCGAAAGCCCACCTGGGCCTCCCTCCCATGCGACCATTTGGATCCAGCCAGGAAGGGACAGTCGGAGGCCAAGACCACCAAGCATGCAGTGACCTATGGGGTGAGTGGGGTGTGATGTTGAGGGCCAGATGGCAGAATCCGCCTCCACACCACCTTCCCCAGAGAAGACACCCCCCCCCCCAGCCTCTGCCTTTCCCCCCCCAATCAAGGCCAGGAGAAAAGGGAGCATCACAGCCTTGAAAATGAGTCCAGCTGAGTGGAGAGAGAATCTGTTCAAAATCCACCTTTAGAGGGAGCTGTTTGGGAGAGGCTGGGGGGGGGGATTAAGAAGAAAATGCCCCCCCCCCTAGAGACAAGGAGGATGCAGGAGGAGCACCTGGGCAGAGCCTGGAGGGGAGGCCCACCATGTGGGGAGGGGAGATGCAGCCATATAACCAGTGGGGGATCTTGGAGTTTGTTCGAATCCCTAGTATAGGTCTCCTGCGCAAGCAGAGGGTTGGACTAGATGACCTCCAAGGTCCCTCCCAAGTCTGTTACAATTAAAGGGCTTCCAATCTGGGCTTCCTTTCAGTCTCCCATGGAAGGCAGCCAAGAAGGGCTGGGAGGAAGGGGGGGTCAGGACCAACCTTGTCCTTGGCTGAAGGAGGTTGGGGCTGGGGGGGGGGGAGCCAACCAAGGTCGGCCCCTTGTCTGGGGCGTCCAGGATTCTGTTGAGATCAGGCCCTGGTTTGGGTCAGCCTGATTACAGCCTGTGGAGTCAACTCCCCAGAGAGATTCCCACATCTGCCGGGCGGGGGTGGATGGGAGGGGAGGGGGGGGCGGCTGGAATCGGAGGCTTCAAAGTTCTTTGCACTTTCCAAAAGGGGATTTTGGTGCAGCCTCTTATTTTAGCAATTAAAAAGCCCGTTTCCCTCTTCTTAGCCAAGGCCGGTTTCCTTCGGCATTTCGTTTATCTAGTGAATTTGCCACCCACCCAGCCCATCATATTGAATTGAAACGCTGCATTGAATTAAGTGAAATTAGTGAAAGGCAAATCCACCCCCATATTAATTTCATTGCCGGAGATCGAAGGAAACCCGACTTTTGCTCTACTTCCTAAAATATTCTGCTCCTCCTTGGAAAGGGGCAGCTTATGATGAGAACAGAAATAAGGCGGCTTGTCACCCAGCTGGCAAAGAGCCCGGGGGACAGCTGTTGATTAGTTTGGAGGTCGCTTCTGGGCCTAGACACATTCCTTTCCATTTATTTATTTATTCTTCCTGGAGGCTTGGAAAGAGACACACAGACACACACAAGATAAGTCTTGATATCTAGAGAGTCAAGTTTGGCAGATTTTGGAGCCGGGGACCCCGGCTGTTTTGGTTTCCTATTATCTTATCTTTCCGGCCCTGAGAGATTAGTCAAAAGAACAGCTTGCGTCCCCAGGGTTGTGGGTCCTCTTATCACCGGAGGTTTTTCCAAAAAATAAAAAGAAGACTGGACCTTCACTTCTCCAGGACAAGAGTTAAGGGCTATTGCCTTGGACAAGGGTTTGGACTAGATGGCCTCCAAGGTCCCTTCCAGTTCTAGGATTCTGTGTTCTTAACACCTTTTTGCAAGCTGGTGAGGACAAATCTTCTGAAAAGCACTTTTTTCAAAAAGGCAGCTGATTTTCCTTGACTTCTCATCCGAGACGAAGCTTCCTCAGTTCTGACGGGGGTGGTTGTGGTGGTGGGTGATGGAAGGATTTCATCCTGAGATGGGTGGGAGTGTAAAGCTCTACTGGCAAGAGGAGGGGACCTTTACCCAAGTAAACCCACATTTGAACCCAGGGCTTTCTGCTCCGTCTGGTCCCACCCGAGGATATCCTGCTGCAAATCACAGGAGACTTCGGCCCGATGTGTGTTTCCTTCCATGCAGACATCCCTGGATCTGCGGCAGCCTCTTCCCCAGGTATGTGGGGGGGGGGGAGAGAAATTGGGCTTTTGTTCAAATAGGAATTCTAGATTTCCCACAGAATCCAAAGTCTGCCAAAATAAAATTCAAACTGTGCTGGCCAGCACCAAGCCACCCACACGGGGCCTTCCGAGACTCCCGGTGGCCTTAAGGGCAGAGAGAGGGGAGGACTTTGGGTCCCCAGGAGCCCCACAGCTCCTCCTCTTCCCTCAGCCTCAGCCAAAATGGCGGGCAAACCTCCCAGCTGCTTGAGGAGCCTGAAAAGGCGGGAAAATCCCGGCACCCCATAGGCCAGGAGAGCCTGAGGTGGGAGGGGCCTAAAAGGCGGGAAAATGCACCTGAGGAACAAGAGTTCTCTGCCTGACAAAAGAAGCTTCTGGAAGAGAATCCTCCTGCCAGCCTCATTTGGCACCCCAACCAGAATTTGAGAAAGGGACCAGAACCGCCCCACTTTTTTCCCCACTGATAGTTCATTCTTGGATCACCCACAGCTTTCCTGCCAAAGGTTTCTCACAAGGCGTTCGCCATTGCATCTTTCCAGGGGCCGAGGCAGAGTGACTGGCCCAAAGTCCCTTAGCTGGCTTCGTGCCTGAGGCAGCCGGAGAGCGTCCATTTCTGGCTTGGAGCCTTGCTCCACCCCCCTCCACCCCCCAAGCACCAAACTGGCTCCCATTCATTACTTATTTCATAAAATTTGTTTAGTCTCAAGGAAGAAACGTAATTAAGTTAAAAATACAGACCAGCATGGCTGGCTGGGGAATTCTGGGAGTCTTAAAAATTGATGGGGACCACATGACCCGGGGATGCCGCAATCCACCACCATAAATAACCGTTGCCCAAGTGTCCCAAATTTTAATCCTCGGGATGCGAAGACCAGTTGTCACTATTTTCAGTGCCATTCTGAAACAATTGGCTGTAAGCCAAAGACTTATATATATATATATACATGTCCATCTCTCAAAAATTTGGGACTGGCTGGCATAGGGGTTTCTGCACAGGTAGCTTTTCATCCATGACCAGTCTAAAATCCTGTGACTGCAACTGTTTAACTCCTAGATTTTGGCAAAGATGCCTCTCCCATAGCTAACAAGCGGTTTGCTTAATGACTGCCACCACCACCCCAAAAACACTTCTGGAAAATCAAATGTATGTGCCTACGATCCAGGTGGTGGTTCTCCCAAAGGTGCTTTTATTTAAAAAGGGGAACTAAGTGGACTTTTGTTTTTCCTAGGAGATGCTTCGCTTCTCATCCTTCAGTTGAACTCAGGGCTGCCGAGAAGCGAAACCTTTTCAAGGAAAAACAAAGGGAAGTCCAGCTGCCTTTGGAAGAAACACCTTTGGGGTGATCTGTTTTATGACCAGGATGGGCACTATGGACTCCCCTGTGGAGGAGGAGGAAGGGCAGCGGCACGAGGCAGTGGAGCTGAACCATGACAGGGCAGGGGGCCGCAAGCGGATGGGCCACAGAAATGGAGGAGGAGCAGATGGCAACGCTTTCCAATCCTTCCCCGCACAGATAAACCTTCAGAACCGCTCCAAAATAAAATGAGGTTTTGGCGTGGAAACGCATAAAAAACATTCTATGCAGCAGCCCAAACAGTGGGATTCCCCTGCACGGAAGGCGCATCGGAGGACTGGAAGGGCCTTTTGCCCTCCCCCCCCCCCCGGTGACCCCCATCAGGCCAGTCGCCCTTGAGGACTCCCAGAATTGCTCAACCTCCAACCTCTGCACAGACACCCCACTCAGCCCTCCGGACACCGGCATGTGCCATTTTCTGTTTTATTTACATGTTAAAGAACCAGATTTTAACATACAGTAAGATGAAACAGAGCCCTAGAAGATGAACAAGTGGGAGTAAAAGAAACGGTAGAAAAAATATACAGTCAACGTAAAAAACTCAAGAGGGCCGCCCCTCCTCTTCCGAAAGGCAGCCGCCCCGAGGGGCAAAGAACATGCGGTGGCAATTGTGCCAAGGACATACACGGCTGCTGCACTCACTCCGGGTCCCAGGGGAGCCAACGAGGGGGGAGGGGGGAGAAGGGGGAATAAATAAAGAACCTCGAGTGCTGGGGGGGGAGGGACAAGGAGCAAGTGAGAGGAGGAGGAGGCGGCGGCGCCTTTCCTCCCCTCCCCCACCCGAGAGGGGAGGGGCCCCAAAAGCTGGAGCATGGAGGGGAGGACGCATCCCGCCCCAGGCCGTCTCTGTCCCTCCGGAGAAGGAGCGTCACCAAACTCAAAACTCACTAAATGCCGGATAAAAACTACACAAAGGCCTTTGAGTTCAAGGCAGCCGCTCCCTCCTAGAGCAACCTGTACACAGTCCTAGCGGGGGGCCCCCCCTCCAACCGAAGCACAAACGGGGTGGGGGACCTGCTCTTGCCCCACCGCGGTCCAGTGGGGAGGAGAGGGGAGCCAGCGGCCGAGCCTTCCCGTGCTGACCCCGAAGGGGGGGGGGAGCCCCTCGCTCGTCTCGCTCTTCCGGGTTCCGATCCTGCGGAACCGGCCTCCTCTTCCGGCCTCCCTCCCGCCTGCCTGTCCCTCCTAGTTCGCCCCACGGCCGCCTAGCTGGAGTCAGAGTCGCTTGTGTCCGAGGAGGAGGAGGAGGAGCTGGAGCTGCTGGAGTCCGAGCTGGAGCTGCTGGCACTCAGGCGGGAGATGGGCACCTGCTGGGCAGACTCCGGCTTCTCATTGGCTGCAGGAGGGGAAGGAGAGAGAGAGAGAGAGAGGAAGGTCAGCCCTGGACCAGGAGAGGCCCCCAGGGCCCAGGGTGGCTGTTGCGGCCGCTGGAGACCGACTGACCTTTCTTGGGCGGCTTCTTGGCCGAGTTCAGCTGCCCGCTGACGTCCTGCAAGCGCCTCTCCAGCTCCCGCTTCTTCTCTAGGGCCAGCTCCTCCTTCGTCTTGCCCACCGGCTTCTTCAGGGCTGCGGAGGAGAATTCTGGTCAAGGGACTCCTCTTACTTCAGGCTGCAGGGCCTAGGAACCCACCCAAATCTGTCCGACATCTTAAACCACGGTTAAAGAAACCACAGCAACCGATACTGTAAAATGTGAACCCAGCGATCCGGGTCTCCAGGCCTGAAAAGGCCTCGTGGGAGCCAAATCTTGGGAAGAGAAGGGCAACACGGAGCCTCCCGACAAAACCTGCCACACCAGAGAAAACAACTGCAAGAACACCCCCGCCCCCGGGGGCATCTGGGCAACAGAGGAAGTGGGTTGGAAGGGGACACAAGTAATCCCTGCCTAAAACGACATTTTATTTTTATTTAGAATTATATATATAAAATTAATAAGGGAATTAATAACGTCTTCTGGTCCAACCTCCTGCTCAGGCAGGAAACCCTACACCACCACTAGACAAATATAATATTTATCAGGACCCTCCATGGAAATCCAAGTTCTTATTTTTAAATTAAGGCTTTGTCTGTCTGTCTTCCTGGGGGGTTTCCTGCCCTGCCTCCCCAGCTGGGCGGCTTCAATGAAAATCTGGAGCGTGAGGCCGGCAGCCAGAGGGCCCCCTCCTAAATGACCCACTGAAGACACGGCTGGGTGGCCCAGGAGGTGGGGAGGCTCCCAGGCAAACCCAGCTGGCCAGAGGAGGGAGTTCAAGGACAGACCCACAAGAGGAGGAAGAGGGGGGGGGGGAGGCCAGGAAGGCTTCCCAGGAGCCAAGCGGAATTCAAGGTTGCAAAGCAGCTGCTTTCCAAGGGAATCCAGCGGAATCTCTGAAAGGCCGCAACTCCCCCAAGTAGACCAGATGGGGACCGCCGTAGCCGTTATCTGAGATTTCCCCCACACAGAAAAAAACTTAACCCCTAATTTCCTTCGTAAACAAGGCCAGCAGGAAAGCCTCCATGGGGATCAGGACTGCCTGCGCCAGGAAGGGAGGCGGCACTTCTACCCGTGTGAGGGGGGGGCTGCCTGCATCTAGCACTGAAACCCCCCTCGGAGACCTCGGCCGCCACTGGAGGACCAATCCAGGCTGTTTTTCAAAGCCAAAGGCAACGCGGGAGAAGAACGGGGCATGATGAGGCATGCAGACAAACATCCTGCTCTCCCTTCCTCCCCACCCCCTGCCTGCCTGGTGACGTCTCCAGCCCAGCCGCCCCCCCCCCCACCCCCAATAGCAGACACAGTCCTTGGGCAAAGTCAGAACAGACTCCCCACAAAAGTGGGAGACCAGCCATGAGTCATCCCCCCCCCAACCCAGGAGTAAAAGGCCGCCCGCCCGCCTCCCGCCCGCCCAGACTCACTCTCGCTGTAGGGCTTCCGGGGCTTCTTGCGCAGGCAGGAGAGGACGTAGTGCTCCAGCTCCCGCAGCGTGGAGGCCTTGAGGGTCTCAAAGTCGATCTCGATCTCCTCCGGGTTGGAGTCCCTGAGGGAGGGCTCCCGCGACTGGATGATGTGCACCACCCGGCCGAGCTTCTCCCCAGGGAGCTTGTTGATGTCCAGGCTGAGCTGGCGCTTCTCGTCGTAGCTCATGGGCTTGCTCTCCTCCTCCTCCTCCGAGTCAAAGAGCACGGGGACCGGGGGAGGTGGCGGCAGCGCCTTGGAGCCAGACTTTTTGGCGTTCCTGGTGGCAAAGGGGGAGAGCGGCGTTCAGGTGACGGGGATCCTACCCACCCTCACCCGCCAGAAAGTGGGGGGGGGGGGAGACAGCAGCTGTCAGACTGTCTTGGCTTGTTGACATACAGAGCTCGCCACGGTCGATCCGCCGGGGAAAGAGAGTCATCACCCAGCTGGTGTCCCCCTCGCACCGTCCCCTACTACTCACTTGCTCCCACCACCACCGCCAGCCTTCTTCGACTTCTTCAACTGGGCCGGGTGAGCGCGACCCTCGTCGTCTTCCACTTTGGCTTTGCACTTGTCCGACTTCTTCTTCTTCTTCTTCTCCTTCTTGTCCCGCTTCTTCTTGGGCTTGGATACCGGTCCTTGGGAGAGGGCCGCCAGCTGCTCGTGCACCGCCCGCAGCTGGAGGAGGAATGGCGGTTGGAGAAATTGCCAAGGGCCCCCTTCTCTCCCCTCTCCCACAAAGGCCCCGGGGCGGGGGGCTGCCTCACCTGTTCCTGCAGCTCAGCCAGCCGATTGGCCCGCTCCTCTTCGGAGTCCGAACTCTCCTCCTCAGAATCTGAGGAGCTCTCACTGCTGCTCTCATCTTCATCTCCCTCTTCTTCGTCATCGTCCCCCTCTTCGTCGTCATCCTCCTCCTCCTCCTCGTCGCTCGATGAGTCATCTGTGGAGGACTTCATCAGAAGTCCCGGCTGTGGGAGCGATGTCGAGGGGGGGTTGACATTCAGGGGTTCATCGGGCATCTTGGCGTAGCTGAATTCAAAGACGTCCTGCAGGAGGACCGTGGAGACAACCCCCCCTCGGCCATTATTGCTCTGACCACCAAAACGGGGAGGAGCGCGAGGAGGCCCCCACCACCATCGGATTCCCGTGGCTCACCTGCAGCTTGCGGGCCATGGCCACCACATCGTGGTCAGGAGGGTTGTACTTGTAGCAGTTGGAGAACATCAGCCGCACATCAGAAGCAAACGCCTGTGCGTCGTGATACTCCCGGTTCTCCATCTTGCGCTGTGGGCCCACAGGAAAAGGGGGATACCAGAGGGAGAGGAACACAATGAGGGCGCAAATTCCAGAGCTTTCAACACACACACACAAGCACAGAGGAGGGTAACTTCATTTCATTCCCAACCGAGAGCACCACAGGTTGTCCCTAACCTCCAGCCAAGTCACCCAGGCACTTGTGGAGCCCAGGGAGCCAGGCCATCATTCAGAAAGCCCCGCCTTTTTCTCAGGCCTGGAAATACGGGTGGCCCTGCATGCACCCGTCATCCTCCCCCACACCAAAAGCAAAACCACCAAGCAGAATTGCAGCGTTTTCGGAAGTGCCTTTTTATTGCTGAGAAAATGCCCGGGGACCCCCCCAATGCTATGTGCTCTGTGCCAGGGATGGCCAAACCGGAAGGTGCAGGCATGTGCGCACACTGGAGCGCAAGAAACCCAGAGACCAGCCGGCCGGGGCGGGCATGCCTGTTTTTCGGATCAGAAAACCAGCTGGTCGGAGCGCACGTGCGCCAGAACCAAGAAGATGATTGTTAAGGGGAAAATGGGAGAACCGTGTCTTGTGTTGTGTTCCCTAACTTAGTAATTTATAAAAATAATGAAGGTGGGCTATGAAGAAAATAACCGTGTAGGACAGTGACCCCGGACCTTTTTCACCAGGGTGCCCAAAGGACAGACATGTGTATGCGCTCGTGTGCCCACCCCTATAATTTAATGCCCCCCCAGTCACGTGTCCCCTGATCATACACGTGTTATCTCCCCCCTCCCCCGGCTGCCCCACAAATGGCCAGAAACAGCTCATTTTCCGACCTCCTGCAGGCCTGGTAGATCTATTTTTCACCCTCCCGAGGCTCTAGATGCTTCCTAGGACCCTGGGGAGGGCGGAAAACGGTCCAAAACGCAAACCAGAAGTTCAAGAACAGAACAGCCGTTTTTCTCCCTCCGGAGGCTCCAGGAGTTCCCTGACACCTCTGGAGCGTGAAAAACAACCGAAAATCAGCTCCCTGACAGGGCAACGCCACGCATGCCATAGGTTCACCATCACAGGCGTAAGAGAAGGTGTGATCAACATTTTTTTTTTCATTTCTTCCTCACCCAAGAAGAAAGGGAAGCAAAAGCAAGGAAGAGGAAGCCATCAGGAGAACTGCTGAACGCCTGGCTCCGTCCCTGCACTCTACCCCAAGGAGAGAGTCCCTGCTGCCATCCACGGCTCCCCTACCTCAGGACTCCCTCTCTCCCCCCGCAATCAAAGCAATTCAAGGAAACCCCCCGATTCCAGGAGCTTCCCGGCCCTCCAGCTCACCTTAATGCTACTGAGGTCCATCGGATGCTTGATGATCTCGTGGTAGTCGTGGAGGCCCAGCGCGGAGGCATCGACGGGCTTGTAGAAGGGCCAAGCGTAGGCCGCGTGCTTCTTGGAGACGAGCTCCTTGAGGATGCCGTTACAGTACTTGAGCTGCTCGGAAAGCTTGCCTCTCTTGGACGTCTGGTGCTGCTGCGAATCCGGCAGGTCTTTCCGGGGAGGCTTGATGGGGCGCCCGCTCTCCCTCCGGGCGGGAATCTTGGCCGCCTTGGCCTCCAAGATGGCAGCGGAGGGGGAAGACTCTCCCCCGCTGGTGGCAATGATGGCCGTGGGCGTGGGAGTCGTGGTATCCGCTTTCCGCTTGACGCCTTTTTTCTGTGGATGGCAACAAACAGCTTTGTCGATTTCCCAGGGAGTGCTGTAAGTTGGGGGTGCCGACTGGACCCCACACATTGCTCTTCCTGGAGACAGCAGCCAAAGCCCAGGGGGCCCGAACAGCAGCCACCTACCGGGCTTCCTACCTAGCCGACCCCGGTGCCCCACCACCGTGCTCCGAGCTCACCTTGGTCACCGGGTGCGTGGGCGCAGGGACGGCCAGCAGCGGCTGGGAGGCAGCAGTGGAGTGCAGCGGCTTCAGGAGAGGGGTGGAGATGACGGAAGGGTGGGGGATGCTGATGATCGTGGTGGGGATGTCTGTGCTGCTGGAGAACAACCCAGTGTGGGAGACCGAAGAGATGGCCGGAACCTGTTGGGCAGCGGCATTGGCTGCTGCCAGGAGGGCTGGGGAAAAAATCACCACAGGTTAGCCGAAGGAACAAGCTCATCATCCCCACTGCCCCCCATTCCCAAGCCAGGAGTGCCTCTCCCCCACCCCCACTTGTAAGGCAGGGAAGATTCAAAACTTTCCCCTGGGGAGGGGGCGTTCTCCCCTCCGCCAACCCCATGGGGCGTGTAGTGCCTGGACCTCCGGCGGCTCTCTGTTACCTGCTGCACGGGATGCTCCCTTCTTGTGGCTGTTCTTGGCCACGGTGATGACAACCTCCTGCTCCTCCTGAGGCATCTGGGCCACTTTCTGCAGAAAGATCTTCTCCAGCGTCTGGGCCATCAGCACAATGTCGTCTGTGGGCTGCAACGGGCAACAGTCAGCAAAAAAAGAGGCCAAGGGGCAGACGGCGCAAAGCTTTGAGGACAGACGCTGTGACCACTTCGGTACCACTTTCCGACCGGAAACCTTCAGACGTAACTTAAAAATGAAGCTAGCCTATAAAGACGCTAAAGCTGCCTAGCCGAAAGCCTCCAGGAACGGGGATTCAGCAGTCGGCCCTTCTGAGGTTACTGTTCTTATTCTCAAAGGACTCCCACATTAAGTTTGAGCCAGACACACACACACACACACACACACACACACACACACGTACAACAGGGAAAAAGCCTTCCACAGCTGACCTGCGCTAAAAGAAGAAAGCAACTTCCGCCAGAACTGACCTGCTGGACAAACTCCCAGCACACAAGGTATTTAAGGTGCCTGGCATACCGGATTTAAAGCAAACCAGTCAACCCAAGTCCGCAGCTTCAACCCTTGAAGGACCAGGAGCAGCCGGGGAAAGGCGCCTCCATCTGCAGGCTCACCTTGTTGTAGATGTAGCAGTTGGTGAACATGGTGTTGAAGTCCTGCATGCATTCGGCCGAACTCCAGTAGTAGCTGTTCTCCAGGCGCCGCTTGATGGTGCCCATGTCCATCGGCTGCTTGATGATTTTGTGGTAGTCCTGCAGGCAGAGAGGGGCACAGGCAAGGCCCCGGCCATCAGGGACACCGCAGCCGCTCCTCACGCAGCCAGACCCCAGGGTCCCGTTCCCCCCCCCCCTGCCCTCACTGTCTAGCAAACTTTGCAAATAAGCAGCAAGAGGATCACGGACGCCCTGCCTGGCTCTTTCAAAGTTGGTGAGAATCCAGCAAAAACACAATGAAACACGCACCCACCCGCGCCTTGGTGGGCACATCTATGGCCTCTACCTGAAAAAGCTCCTACCCACCCAGCCCCTGGCAAGGACCACCCTACTCGCAAGGACTGCCCTGCCACGAAATCTCCCTGGTGCGCAGAAACAAGCTGGCAAGCAGAAACCTAGACAGATTTTACCTCTGGGCTTTAACTCCTTAGGTGCCGACCGTTAATTTGGGGGGCCCCGCTTGATGTCTTCTACAAAGTCATGGATGGGAATCTGCAAAACGCATTCAGGTCAGAAGAGATTAGACGGGGGATGGCGCAGAAGTAGCTGCATCCTCTCATCCATGCCTTTGTAGGGACATGAGGGAGGAGGAGGAGGACCGGCGCCCCACAGAAGCGTTTCAGTGGGGGAGACCCTAACAACTGGCAAGGGCCCTGACTGACTGTCACTCTGCTGAGGGTAATGGCATCCTGGCGGGGGAGACGGAGCCCGAGACCAAAAAGCCGACACGGCAGCAGATGAAGGACCCGACACCAGCGCCACTCCTGACCACCCCAAGCTCTGCCCCAGCCACGCAGGGAGATCCAGGAACCATTCAACAAGCACGGCCATGCCCCCCCCCCGCACCCCACACAACCCCCTACCGGGGAAGGAAGGCCGGTTACCGGGAGCCCCAGCTTGACCGCGTCCACCGGCTGGCGGAAGGGCCAGGCGAACTGGTGCTTCCAGAGCGCTTTCATCACCACTTTGTGCAGGTACTGGAGCTGGTTGGTCACCCGGCCGGGCTTCTTGGGGTTGGAGACCTCGGGAGGGGCCGGGTTGGCCTGGGCCAGCTGCAGGGCCGGTACGGAGGCCATGGTGGGGCTCTCGAAGCCCTCATAGAGCAGCGACGGCTTGCGGATCCGCTTCCCCGGAGCCGACTCCACCGCCAGGCCCACCAGGCCCGCATTGCCCTCGCCCAGCAGCCTGCAATAAGACGGGAACGACGGCCGCTCAGCGGGCGAGGAGGAGCCGGGCAGGAGCGCCAAGAACGCCGCCGCCGCCCGGCAAGGAACGCCGCCCGGCACCGCAGCGCCACACACGGAGCGGGAGCGCGAGCGAAGCGGGTCGATCTGCCAGATCAAGCCGGGGAGGCCACTCCCGCCTTCCCTCCCGATCGCGCCGGTAAGCGCGAGGCTGCGGGCAGGCTTGCAGGAGGGGTGCCCGGTTGCTAGGCAATCCCGCCGCCGGGCCCAGCCCCGCCGGCAGGGAGACGTCCGTCGCCGCCGCTCCTCCCTCCTTCCCTCCCTCGCGTCCGTCCCCGGCCGCCGGTACCTACTTGCCGTTGGGGTTCACGTTCTGCAGCATCCCCGCCGCCGATCCCCAGCAGGCGCCGCCGCCGCCGCCGCCTCCTGCTCTCTCCCGGGAGGGTCCCGCTGCAGCTGCCGCCGCCGCCGGCGCCTCCGTGGCCTCGGGGGAGCCCCCCACCTTGCTGGGCGCGCGGCTCACAGGGGCATCGCCGGGAGGGGCCGCTGCATGGCGGGGCGCGCGGGTCTCCTTCCTCCTCCTCCTGCCGCTCCTCGTTCGGCCGAGCGGCGCAAAAGCTCAGAAAATGGCGGCCTCCGCAGCTGCGCGGCGCTGCAGGCGAGTTCCCGCTCGCGAGGCCTCGGGGGGGACGCCGGCCTGCCTCGGGGCACGAAATACGGGGCGCCGCGAAGTCCCGGTAGCCGCCGCGTCCGGAAGCGCCGGGAGCCGGGCCGATCGTGGAGGGCGGCGCCGCGGATGGCAGTGGATTGTAGGGGGACTACGGTAGCCGCGCTCCGCCTCGGCCGGCGGGCTCTCCCTAAAGGGTGGGACGGGCGGGGGCGGCCACCGCTACGGAAGCCGGGAGGAGGATCCGACTGGTGGCTACAGCGGCGGCTGGCGATTGGGGCCCGCCGGCGACGATGTCTCCGGATAGAGTCCGCCCCCTCTTCCCCGCCACTCGCGCTGGCTTCCTCGCGCGCAGAGCAGGATCCTTCCTTCGCTACAACGAAATGGCGCCTATCGGCCTGCCTCTGACCGCCCTTATATAGACGCCCGCGGCTCCCCGATTGGCCGAGACAGGGGCTGACGTCACCATCCCGCCCAGCCACGCCCGTTCGCAGCCTCGACAGATCGCATGGGGCGGGACCCCGGACAATGGGGCTCCGCGATTGGACGAGACTGGGGTCAATCACTCTTCCGCCTTCCGCCCCCTCCAGCGCCCCCTAGTCCGGCGGCCGGCCCGCGCATTGGGCCTCGCTGCCATTCGTTCCCTCCCGATTGGCCCGCGCGCCGAGCGGGGGCGGGGCGGCAGTAGGAGCGCGTCCGTTGGCTGTTGTCATTCTCTGCTCTCCGCGGGGGGAAGGGAGGGGATACGGGAGAGGCGCCATTTTGGACGGCGGAGAATCAGGGCGGCGGGACGGCAACGGCCCCCTTCCTGCCTTCGACACAGTCCCTACCCCGCAAAATGAAGCGTCAGGCAGGAAAACGGGCACTGCTCGCCTCAGCCGGCGCTTCCCGCCAAAACCCGAGGCTCCCCCCCTCAGCCGCCGCACAAAAGATGCTGAGCCGCAGCGGGCTGGACCGGGGCGCCTCGACCCAATCCCTCACCTAGAGGGGCCCACGGGTCCTCCGTCGGCCTTCCAACGCAAGCCGGCTCCGCGGGGAAGGGCGACCGAATGGCGCGCCTGAGTCATTTCCGGTCGGGGAGGGTTCCCGGGGCCGAAGGGCTTCGCCATGACGCAGCGCTTTTACGGGCGCTTCCATCTTGAGCGAAGAGTGGGGGGGGGAATGGCCGCTGATTCTACCACCCCTCCCTCCGCCCCCCCCCCGATGATTCCATGAATCCCCCCCCTCCGGTCCTCAGGTTGGGCGCTCCTCCCTGAGGCCCCGCGCCTTCAGTCTCCCCGACCCCCCCCCTCAGCGCCTTCGAGGCGGCCGCCGGGCCGTCACGTGACCGCCGAGCGTCGTCGCCATTGGTCGGCAGGAGCTGGAGGGCCCGCGAGGCGAAAGGCCCCGAACCCGCGTCCCCCGCTGACCGGACGGCGCCCCTGGGGCAGATAAGAGCGAGAGGGGAGGAAAAAACAGGTCCTCCATGTAGCTAGTCAAGCGAGAAATCCTACCAAGCGCTGCCGCGGCCGCCATGGGCGGGCGGGGAAGCCTCACGTCACCGCGCTCCGATTGGACCCCGCCGTCACGTGACCTCCGCGCGGCCGTCACTCCGAAAAGCCCGGATGCCGCCGGGGAACCGTTCGTTCCGTCTCCCCCGCCGCGCAGCCGGCCGCCGACTAAAGCGAGTGCCGAAAAAACGGCCCGCCGGCGTGGCCCCCTTGCGGCGGACCCCGCCCCCGTCCGAGTCCCGCTTTGGGCGTAAAATCAGCATGGCTCCCGCGACGCCCGAAGATGCCGACTGCGCATGCCCCACCTCACTCCCCACCCCCTCAATCTAGAGTCGCGCGTGCGCACCGGTGCGGGAGCGGCGGGGCGCGTGCGCAGTCGCGGTTTGTTGCAGCCCGCCGCCGGGCTCCCAGTCCTTGGTCCCGTGGGAGCCGATGGGTGTGGGCGGGGTCTCCTCCCTGGATCTGCAACCGGGGGGGGGCGGGGGGCAGGCTGCGAGGGGGGGTATCCCGGGGCGCTCTGGGCATGCGCAGGTGGTTTCGCGCTTTGGCACGCCGTGTCCTGCCTTGACCCCGCCGGCTGCCAATGGCGCCCTCCGCAGAAGCTCCTCGCCGGGCGGGCGGGCGGGAAGGGAAGTCCCGGTCCGGCTAGGTGACCTCTTGGTGCCCCCTCCAGCTCACCTATTGAAGGTGGAACTTCTGCTTCTGGAGGGGGGCAGGCTCTCTTCTCTGTCCCAGGCTGGAAAGGAGGGGCGCTTCGCTGCGGAGGGGGAGGCGAGGCCGCGGGGGGGGCGCGCTTGGACCCCGAAGCCCCCCCCCGTCCGCTCGGACAGGCCCCCCTCCGCCAAAGCCATCGCCCCCTCCCCCATTTCACACATGCACCAAAGATAGCCCCCCCCCTTCCCCTTGGGTTGCTTCTCTGTTGCTTGGCTGCCCTTGGAGGGAGGGGGAGCGGAAATCCCATCAATGGGGCATCCCCGGGATCTCCCCCTCCCCAAGACCCTGGCAGATTCTCCTGGGCAGCTGTGGCCAGAGTGGCCCCTTGGGAAGCCTAGGCCCAGCTCAGCCTCCAGCCCCACCTTGGCTCCGGAGGGAAGCTGCCCTTGGGGCCTGGAGCCTCCTGCCTGCCTTTTGTCAAATGGCAAATTCTACCTGTGGCCATGCTGGTTGCTTGGGAGAGAGTGAAGAGGCTTCCGTGTTCTTTGGTCCCCGAGAGCTTCTTCTCTCTGCAAGGGGACCTCTTGACTTCTCTGAACACCCCCCCCCCTTCCAGGCTCTCCCTCTGCAACACAGAAGGCGCCCCCCCCTCCTGCATCCCTAGTGGGAGGCAGAGCCCTGCAGTGAAAGGGCCTGGAGGTTGCCCTGGAGGGGGCTGGACTAGGAGACCTCAGAGGCCCCTTCCAGCAGTCTTACCTTCCAGGTCCCGGAAGGGAGGCCTCGCAGGGGAAGGAGGGTGATTTGGCCTCCCAACCCACCCAGGGAGGTCAGCCCTTCGGAGCCCCAGCTGCTGCTCACCAAAAAGTGGGAGACCCCCCCCCCATGTTTGTCACCTAGAGGGAAACCCCCTTCCCACACCACCACCACCACCATCGCTGGTTCTAGTTCTGGGCACTGACTTGAAGAAAAGGAAATGGGGAAGGGCTAGGAGGGGAGAAAACACACACACACACACACACTGGAGGGAGTCCTTTTTTATTATTTTCTATTTCAAAATTAAAGCCCCTTCCCCCCTTCACCGGAGCTTGCTATATGTTATGTTTATTATACTTGTATGCCGCCCTATTCCCGAGGGACTCAGGGCGGCTAACAAACAAGTGGGGAAGGGGGAATGTGAAGTTCCCGTGGTTCGCCCATGAGGCCAACGTGGAGAAAAGACAGGACACGATCTTTCTCGGGATGGAGCGACCCAGATTGGGGGTCTGAGAGCCCCTTTTATTGAGATAGGACAAAGGCAGGAGGAGCAATCAGCATGTGGTTAAAAACAGCCTGTAAAAGTACAATTTCTAATCTACTGCTCAGGGAAGGTTCTCTCTATATATGGTCAAATCCTGAGCGTCAATGGTAGGGCACATCTCAGGATGTTATGTTATTCACTATCAGGATGTTATGGGGTTCTAGGAGTTTGTTTTCTCCTGTGTGGTTCAGCGTGGCTCTGCAAGCCCCCTTATCCACTGGGCCATGGGGGACACACACCTACACAAGGAACTATGTTACAACAGGGGAAATACAAAAAACAAACAAGACAAAAACAAGATAGAAAAAGCAGATTAAAAGCTACACAACAATCACAGCAATTCAAGTGGGGCTGGGAACTCAACAGCCCCAGGCCTGACGGAAAGCCAGAAGGGTGGTGAGGGTCCGAATCTCCACGGGGAGATCGTTCCAGAGGGCCGGAGCAGCCACAGAGAAAGGGGGGGGGGTCGACAGTCGACATTGGCTAGCTGATGGTATCCGGAGGAGGCCTAATCTGTGGGATCTGATTGGTCGAAGGGAGGTAATTGGCAGAAGGTGGTCTCTCAAGTACCCAGGTCCGATACCATGTAGGGCTTTAAAAGTAACGACCAGCACCTTGAAGCACGTCCAGAGTCCAACAGGCAGCCAGTGCAGCTCGCGGAGGATAGGTGTTACGTGGGTGTATCGAGGTGCACCGACAATTGCTCGCGCGGCTGCATTCTGGACAAGTTGAAGTCTCTGAATGCTCTTCAAGGGCTGCCCTATGTAGAGCGCATTACAGTAGTCCAGTCTTGAGGTCACGAGGGTGTGAGTGACTGTTCTGAGAGCCTCCCGGTTCAGGTAGGGACGCAATTGGTGCACCAGGCGAACCTGGGCAAATGTCCCTCTGGTCACAGCCGACAGATGGTGTTCTAAAGTCAGCTGTGGGTCCAGGAGGACTCCCAAATTACGAACCCTGTCTGAGGGACGTAGAATTTCGCCCCCCAGCCTGAGAGATGGAGTACAGGGCCAATCTTTGGGAGGGAAAGACACAAGCCACTCGGTCTTGTCGGGATTGAGTGTAAGCTTGTTCACACCCATCCAGACCCTGACACATCACGTCAACTGCTGCACTGAGTTGGCACAGGGCAGACAGATACAACTGCGTATCGTCCGCATATTGGTGGTACTTTATCCCGTGCTGACGAATAATCTCACCCAGTGGCTTACGACCACTCAGGCCATTCACCCCGGCCTCCTCACGGGTCTACCCGCAGGATGCAAGGTATGGGTTAGGTAGTACTTTGCCACTGCCATCGCCCCTTGGATGCATTGATGGGGCTGCCCGCTCTGAAGGGCTGGCTCCTGAGGGGGACGCGGCTCCCTCAGCCCAGCACTTCACTCGCCCATGAGCTGCCCGTCTTTCTCAAGCCCAGGGCAGCCACGATGATGATGATGATGATGGTATTCATAAACAATCATGCAAAAGAGAAACCAACTTGGTTACCCTCTTCCCTGTCTGGGCAGCCTGGAGGAAGGGGAGGGGGCAGACCAGAGCATAGCTCTCACAGAGCATAGGTCTCTCTTCAGAAATGAATCAAAAGCCTCCTTTGAGGGAGGGGCGGGCTGAAGGATGGCCGGGTGAAGGGGGGGGCTTCATGGACATTCTCCCTCTTCCTGGCGCTTCTCGGAACTCCCTGGGCTGGATTCAGAAGGCAACAAACTCTGGGAGGGGCCAAAGCCGAGACCACCCCCCATTGCCCCCTCCCCAAGGGCCAGACCCAGAAGGAATGGGGGGGGAAGCCACCCAGAAAATGAGCCTTCTCCCCCTCCATGGATGCAGGGGGGGTCACACAGCACCCCAGCCCCAGGTTCCCACCTCCTCCCCACAAGTGCCCCCCCCCTGGCCAGAGCCCTCCAGGAGCACCCCGAGTTCCTGCCTGGGCAACACCCCCCCCCAATGGTTTCCTGATGTCCAAGGATCCAGTTGTTCTGCAGCTGCATCTCCCCCTCGGCCTCCCCTTCCTCTGGGCTCTTTCCACATTTGACCAGGACGTTTCCCCAGACGCCCCCGTCCCCCTCCCCGTTAATTCCTATCCAGGTGCGGATTTGTCCCCGTGGACGTGGACCAGGCTGGTTCCTGGCCTGCAGACGGAGGGGGGGTGTTTGCTGCCGTCTCCCTGCCTTTGGGCCGCAGGTTAGGCGACCCTCCCCGGCAGGGGGCAGCCTCCGGGCCCTTTCGTCCACTCCCTCCCCCCCCCCGGGACCTTTCTCCCAGGTTGGGCCAAGCCGCCCTTGCCTTCCGCTCGCCCGCACAATTGGCCCCTCTGTCGAAAGCCTGGGAGGGGGCCGGGTCGCTCTGGCATCGCGGCGGTCTCGCTTCCCTCGGCGGCCCCTCGTCCTCCCCCACCGGCGGCTTGCGGAGTCCCGGGCCAGCGGCGAGGAGTGGAGCGGTGGACCCATCTCCACTTGGGAGCCTGAACTGCAGGGCTTCCCCTTGGCAACCGGTGACGAGGGCGCGCCCGGGAAGCGGATTGGGCGGCCCCAGAGGCGGCCCCGGCGGGCGCGGGGCGTCGTCCTTCTCCCGGGGCCCCAGAAGGCGGTTGGGCAGGCGGACAGGAGGGAGGAAGATGGGTCCCGGACTCCGCCGGTGGGCGCTGCCGGCCTTGGCTTTGATCTGGGCGGCCTTGGCCAGCGCTGGAGGTAAAGACGCGGGGGGAGGGGAGGCTGGGCAGCGTCGGCCGGAGCAGGACCCGCGTTCACACGGTCCCCGGGTCCCCGAATGGGGCCGTTTCCTGGGCTCCTTCCTGACGAAAGGAGCCGCGTTCCCTCAGCGGGCAAGAAACAGCTCTCCGCCACCCACCAACCGGACCTCGCCCGGTCTCGCTTCTCTGGCCGTGGGAACGGTCTCCCCGGAGCGCCTCGGCCGGGCGGACTTTCGGCTGCGCTCCTGCGCTCCCCCCCCCTTCGACGTTCGCCTAGGGAGAGGCTCTCGCGGGGGGGGGGCTTGAAGCCACCGCGCCCCCCACCCCCACGGACAGCTGCACCTTTCCTGCTGCTGCCCCCCCTCCCAGTCCCTCCTTAAGTGGGGGTGGGGGCTAAAACCCCGCTTACTGGACAGGAGAAGCGTCTGGTCTCCGACGCCCCCGCCCCTCCCCCCGCTTCAGCCTAACGGCGAAGGGATCTTCCGGCTTTCGTTTTCGCTTTAAGACAAGGAAGTTCCAATCAAGGGGGAATTTTGAGTCCTATCTCGGGCCTCCCTGGTTGTTTCCTTGTAGGCGTTTCATGACCCCCACACCCCCCACCCAAAGCAGGTGGCGTCGCCAGGGCTCCTTCTGGCGGCAAACGTCGCTCCTTGGGGCAGCCCTGATGGTGTTACCTAGATTGGGCCGTGAAACGCCTGCGAGGAAACAACGAGGGAGGCCCAGAGAGCCTGGAGGGAGCCCCTCAAAAGGATGCCTCCTTCAGCCGTGCTCCCTGCAAGAAGGCCCCGTCCGAAGGCTCGCTCGCCGGCTTCCCCTTGGAGCCCAGGCGACGCCCAGCTGCCTCCGCACGACCCCCAAGCGCCCGGGGTTGGTGAGAGGGCCCCGCCGGGTGGAACTGCTAACGCCTGGGAAGCGGGGAGCTGAGGAGGGGCGAGCAGGGGCCCTTTAGCTTCAGGCCGACCTGCACAGCCAGAACGCGGGTTACATTCAGAGAGGCTGTTGTGTGAAGGGGGGCAGTCGCTGCACCCCCCGCCCCCAAGGTCTTCTCCTGCCCAGCAGCTGAGGAAGGAGAAGCGAGTGAAGGAAGGTGGAGGAGAGAGAGAATAATTGGGGTCCCAGACAGGCCTTTCCCCCTCCCCAGCCCATTTCAGGGGCTTTGCAACTCCCCAAACCGCAGCCACCGCCGCCCCCCAGCCCATGCGGGGTGGGGGAGAGGCAGCTGCCGGCCAGAGGAAGGCGCCCTTCTGGGAGCCCCAGACGCCCCAACCTCCTGGCATTGTCCCCCCTCTGCCCGTCTCCAGCGCCCGGCATCCCATGGGGCAGAGGAAGGGGGTTTGCGGGCCGATAGTTAGGGAAATATACCACGATAAAGGAACTCTTTTAAGGTAAGCACCACGGGACTGGCTCAGTCAAACGCCGTTTTTATATTCGGGTTTTATTGTGTCAATCTCGCCCCCCTTTCCACCCCCCCGCCACCGTCTTCTTCCCTTTACTCTGGTTTCTTTTGGGGAGGGTGGGGGCCGCTCTGCGCAGAGCCGCGGCTCTCTTGGCCACAACCGCGGTCGGAAAAGTCCAGGGATGCCCGTTTAGGATCCGCGCCGTGGGTGGCGGAGCTTTGGGGGCACCGTCGCGGCGGCTTTGCCCCCCCCCCCCGCCGCCGTGTCTTTGAACCACAGTGGACGAAATGAGCCACGCGTGGGGTCTGCTTCCCGAAAGCCCCTTGTTGGCGCCAGACACGCGGCGCTCCACCCGCTGCGTCCAGACTGCCCCGTGCGTGCGTGTCCGTCCGCCCCCCCCCTCCTCCTCCTCCTCTTCTCCCTCTCGCCCCCTCCAGAGCAGCCCGCGCACCTCTCCTCGGAGGTCTTTTTCTGCCAAAAGGACTCCCCGCTTTACGGCCTGGCTCGTACTCTGGACGACGACCTGCTCTTCTGGTACGACTTCCCCAGCACCAGTTGGCGCTCCCGCCTGCCGGACTTCCAGGCGAAGACGCAGCTCTCCGAGCCGCAGATCGAGGCCAGGAAGAAAGTCTGCGACGTGGTGCTGCCCGCCCTCACCAAGTTTTCGGACCTTTACGCTCAGATCCAGTTCCCGGAGGCCACGGGTGAGGCGCTGGGGGGGGGGGGCGGGGAGGGAAGGATAAACGGAACCCCTTCATTGGAGGCTCCCTTACCAGATCTCCCTCTCGCAGCCAGCTGTCCGAAACAGTTTCCAGGTGCCATGGAGTTATTTAAAGCTGGAGTATCCAATCTCGGGCCACTTTAAGACCTGTGGACTTCAACCCCCAGAATTCCCCAGCCAGCACCTCTCCCCCCCCCAGGGAGGCTGAAGTCCACAGGTTTTAAAGTG
Source organism: Thamnophis elegans (assembly GCF_009769535.1). NCBI lineage: Eukaryota > Metazoa > Chordata > Lepidosauria > Squamata > Natricidae > Thamnophis > Thamnophis elegans. The sequence goes on along the minus strand of NW_022473899.1, from coordinate 334,128 downwards.
GCCGAGTTTGGATACACCTGATGATTTATGGCCGCTTCCTTTATTTTATTTCTTTTGTTCATCTAAAACTCTGCACCGCCAAAGGTTCCTGGGCAGCCGCAAAGTGTCCTTCGTCTTCCCTGCCAATCAAGGTGCAATTAACACCCCTCAAAAGGAGATTGATGGCCCTCTAGTCTCTCTGGGGAGGGACTGGTTGGATGGGGGGCCTCCCTGGTAGAGAGCCTCCCGGATTCCCCTTGGGTGGGGGAGAGGACAGGCTGCCCATTCTTAAGGCCTAGGTACGTGTGGGGGGAAGTGTGAATAGATTAACCGAGTCTAAGAGGTCATCTAGTCCAACCCTCCCTGGTCAAGCAGGGGTGTGTGTTGTGCCAGAAGGCCTTTTAGAGATGGGGCCTCTCTGGGGTCTTCTTGATCTGGGTTTTTCCTGCGTCCGTCCCCAGAACTGACCCGTCCATCTCCCGCAGGAATCCCCGAAGTGGAAATCTTCACCCTCCGTCCCCTTGTGCTGGGCCAGCCGAACGTCCTGGTCTGCTCGGCGAGAAACATCTTCCCTCCCGTGGCCAGAATCCGCTGGGCCTTCCAGGGCCAGGAGCTGACCCAGGGCGTCTCCTCCACCCCGGTCTTCCCCGTCCAGGAGCTGGACTTCCAGATCTTCTCCTACGTGGAGATGACGCCCCGGGAGGGGGACATCTACAGCTGCACCGTTAAAGGCCTGGGGGGCAAGTTCGACACCATGGCCTACTGGGGTGAGCTACAGCATCCCGCATCCCCTCCCCTTCCGGGGCTGCCCTGAGAGACCCCACCTGACCCCTGACCCCCGCTTCTCTTGCAGCCCCCAAAGACCCCGTGGCCTCCAAGCTCCTGGAGAACGTCCTCTGCGGCCTTGCGGTGGCGGTGGGAGGGGTCTTCATCATCGTGGGGGTCGTCCTGCTGGCCCTCTCCTTCAGGTTCCGGAGCTCCGGTAGGTGGAGAAGGGAGGGAGGGGGGGAGGGAAGGCCTGTCTTCCCTGGGAACCCCTCCGCTGCTCCACCTGTGGCCTGGCTCACTGGCAGAGCTTCTCCAAATGAGGGGGGAGGGGGGTTAGGAGGGGTGTGTGTGGGAGGAGGCCAGTTGAGGGGGGAAGCAGGGTCCTTCTGTCTGGGGAGGGGGGGCAGAGCAAGCAGCCCCCCACTTTTTGCAGTTGAAATCACCCTTCTTTTCTTTTTTCTTAGACTGAAGGTGCCCCCAGCAAGGAGACCCTCCTCTCCTCACCCACCCACCCCCATCCACGGATCAGCATGACCCGGAAGACACACCCCCCTGGAGTTCCTCCCCTCCCCAAACTGAGCACACTTTTGGGGGAGGCGTTTCCTCCTCTGGCCCTCAGTCCCAATCACCCGTAGCACAGAAGACTTCACTGGTTTGTGGGGGGGGCTGGAAGAGGGCTCCCACCTGAATCACCCCAAAGGATGGCGGCAGATTGCAGACTGAGCCCCATTTCTGCCACTACATTGCCTCCCACCCCGTCCCCTGCCTCACTGGGCCTCATTGCCACCCGGGGGGGGGAGCTGCCCCCTCTCTAAGTTAAATTGGTTTCCCCCCCCCCACTGGACACCACAAACCTGCAGCAAAAACAACAACAACAACAACAATCAAAGCTGGAGGGGCTGAAATGGGTGCAGATGTGCTTTTGGGGGGTGGGGGGGCGGCCGAAATTGTTTCCCATCCCCTCCTGCTTCGTTGGGGGGAAATCCCATGGAAGTCGAAGTGCTTTGGACTGGCCCCCTCGGCCTCCATCCTCCCAGGGCTGCCATGAAGAAGTGAAACCGTGTGGGGGGGAGATGGGAGGGGAGACGCATCTTCCTTTGCCAAGAACGGCCAGAATAGAAATTCCGGTGCAAAATATAAATCTGCTTCCTAGGCTGATAAAAGTAGATAAGGAGAAAGCCGAGAGAAAAATGTACTAGGCTACAAACGCTTTGGGGTGGGTTAAATCAGGGAACAAGTTAGGACACCCCTAGCTTAAATACGCAAAGATTCAGTTATTAAAAGCTTCAAAGCGCTTGCGAAAGACTCCCGTGTGTGGATTCCTTTGCTTTGACCTTCGTTCTTCCTTAAAAAAAAAGAGTTTTATTATTTTTCAGTTACAAAAATAAACATTCCATCTTTCCTTATGAAGCGTGTTATTTGGCTGCAAACTCCTCTGTGCAGCCTCGTTCCTCTTTTGCCACATCTTTCACATCCATATTAACATTATTTCCCTAATTTTAGTGTTATAATATATTGAGCATTTCAACATTATGGAACTCTCCATTTTTCTTCTTCGTCGAGTAACAATATAATATCAACATTAAACATCCTTATTCTCATCATAACAGTTTTCATCTTATTTACATCTCCATCGCCGTTTCCTGGAAGATTTGAGGTGGCCCAAAGGACGAACCTTCTCTGCCCCATTGGGTGTGAAGGGGGGGGGTGTAAGAGGGGAGGCTAAACCCTGGGGTGCTCTGGGTCGGGAGGGGCCCCGTAGTAGTTAAAACAACAGGGATTACATCTGCTACTTTGGAGAGAAATGGAACAGCACCATGGAGTCGGTGGTCCTGGGCTAGATTGCAGGGGAAGGAGTCCGGAGCCCATCACTCCCTGACATCTCAACCACATGGGCTCTGGGGATGATGGGACTTCCTGACGGAGGTGGGCACCAGCCCTTCAGAGGCTGAAAAAAAGGCAGTGAAACTCCTTCGGGAGGGGGGAGGGCCCACAGCCCCGGGATCTGGTGGGGGGAGGGGGAGGCTGTGGGTTTGAAAAAGAGGAAGGCCTCAGCCGGAGGGGGAGGGGGGGAGGGAAAGGGGCCTTTTCGGTCTTTGGATGGAGCTGGTTGTCCTGGGCCAAACCCTTCCAGAGCCCCAGATTGGGGGGAGGGGGGGAGGGCATCCTCGCTCTGGCTTCTAATCAACCCAACCCCTCCCCCGCTTTGGATGAGATTAAAACCACCGAGGCGTGGAGGGCTTCGCTTGGTCTCGGATGTCAGCGATGCTCCGGGTGCTTCCTGAAGCTTCCCTCCCTCCCCCCCCCACTACCCGCGCGTTTCCTCACAGGAGGGGCAAAGGGTCCCAAACCCCCCACCCGACCTGCTCCTCCAGCGCTTCTCCCGGCCCCGGGTGCCGCCCACCAACGCCCGAGAAGGGGCGAGCGGGGCTGCTTGCTTGGCGGGATTTCAATTTTTACAAATCCCCAGCCCCCCCCCCCAAAGGGTTGGACTAGATGACCTCTTCTAGCCCTACGTGCCTACGTGTGTTTTAATGGTGGTTTGCAAAGGAAGGCAGGAGCTGAGGTTGGGTCAGGGGCGCGAAGGGGCTTTAAGGGACCCCTTCTGGATCCCGAAACTCCTCAAGGCCCACCTCAGCTGCAGGGTCCGATGCCGGCTGCCCTCCGCCCCCACTTGGCTGGGTTCTTGGTGCTTGTTCACGCGTCAGGTCACGAGAAGCGGCGGCGGGGGGACGGGACACGCGACTGCAACTGAAATCCGAGTCTAAAGCACACAAATCACAGTTGCCTGGTTCAATGAAAAGAAGGACGTGCGTGTGTGTGTGTGTGTGTGTGTGTGACAGGTTTGCAGCGTTCCAATATTTGAGGGTCTGCAACAAACAAGAAGGGGGGGGGGCGGTGTCGGCCTATTTTCCAGAGCCCCCGAAGGCAGGACAAGAAACAATGGTTGGAAACTAACCAAAGAAAAGGATTAACCTGGAATTCTGGATAAACTTCCTGACAGTCAGAACAAATCAACCAGCGGGACAGAAGTTGCCACCAGAAAGTTTTTGGGGGCTCCAACACGGGAGGTTTTGAAGAAGAGACTGGACGGCCATTTGTCCCCAATGATGTTCCTGCTCGAGCGAGGGGCGGGTTGGACTAGAAGACCTCCAAGGTCCCCTTCCATCGTCCTTCGGGGCTGCTTCCAAGCGTCTCGAGACTATTTCCCTCTCCGGCGCTCGGACGGCTCGGGCTTCCCCAGCGACCGATGACGCGCCGGCGTCCGCCTTCGCCATTGGGCGCCCGCGGCGGGAGGACGCTGGGCCGGGGGAGGGGAGGGGCGGGGAAGGGGAAGGGCGCGCCAGTCTCGCTCGGGGTGTCGTCCGGGCGGCCCTTCGCGAGAATCTGCCGGACCTTCCGCGACCCGCCGAGATGCCCCCTCCGTGGTCGCTGCTGATCCTGGCGCTGAGCGCCCCGCTGGCAGGTAAGGCCGCGCCTCGAGGGGGGGTTGCGCCCCTCCGCCCGCCCCCCCCGGGACCCCCGAGCCGCCTTTCTACGGGTCCCCTTCCGCAGCAACCGCCCTGGGGAGGCGGCCGAGCGGAGGGAGGGCGGCTCTTTGGCGAGGGGGGGGCTCTCCGCCCAACCGCACCTCAAGGGTAGCCCCGCTGGGGCAGCAGGGCGCCCGCCGCGGCCTCCGGAGGTGTCCCGAGGTAGCAGTGGGGACCCCCGGGGGAATCTGGGGACTCCGCGCAGAGGCGGAGGCGCCCTCAACCTGGGAGGCGGGAGTCCCAAGGGGTGCGGGTTTGGGGGGGGTCTTCTGGGCATGCGAAGAGCGCTTTTCCTGGCCACCGGGTTCATCGGACGAGCCTCTCCCCGGTTTCTCTTTCTTTTTTAACCGCCGCGATTGAGACGGAGCGCCGGGGAGGCGGGAGGCGGCGTCTCTGCCTTCCAGCTTCCCTCCGCCGGGCGTCTCGGTGGGCCACGATCCCCACCCTCCGTGGGCGAGGGCCGCACGGGCCGGGCTACCCCCCCGGAGGAAGGCGGGCCCGCTGGCCGCTTTCTAGGCTCGCCCTCGCCTCTCCGGGCGCTGGGATTTCTCGCCGGGCGACCCCCCCGACCAGGGCGGCTGGGCATTCCCCGGGAGGAGGCTGCGGCGTCCCTCCACGACCGCGGAACCGCCTCCCTCTGGAGAGCCGCTCCCTCGGGGCCCCGCGGCCGTTGAGTGAGCGGGCAGGAGGGCATCGCCGGCAGCCGCGCCCTGATCCTCGCTTCCTTCCCCTCCCCGCCCGCAGGTGGCTTCGTCCTGCACCTGGAGACGGACTGCCTCCTCTCGGCCGACGGCGGCCTCCTCCAGCCCAGCTGGACGCTCTTCTTCAACAAGATGCCCTTCACCTGCTTCGACTTCCAGGCGAAGGGCTTCGTGCCCTGCGGCCTGGGCGCCTCCCCGCTCTGGGGTTACTACTTGGGGTTCCCCGTCGCCAATTGGCTCACCAACACCTCCCTGCAGCTGCCCGAGGACACCACCCAGCAGTGCCAGCTGCGGGGCCAGGCGCTCTGGGCACAGACCGGGGACAGGCGGAGTGAGTGGGGGGGGGGGCGCTGGGTCCCAGAGAGGGAGTGCCTGATGGGGGGGGGTGGAGGTCTTGGCCAGCAGAAGGAGAGGGCTTCTCCTAGGATCCAAGGGATGGCAGGGGTTGTTAGAGGTCATCTAATCTGACCCACAGACAGTAGTAGACCGTGGCAGAGAGGTTGATGAGCATTTGAAATCAGGGGGGTGCTTTGGAGGGGCGGGGAGATCAGTGGGGTGCACAGAGGGAGAGGGGGGGGGTGCAACCCAGCCTCCTGTGTCCATCTTCCTTCCTCAGCTGCACCGAAGGTCCTCATCTCCCCGGTTACCCCCCAGAACACTCCGGACCCCATCATGCTGGCCTGCATGGTGTGGGGCTTCTACCCAGGAGACGTCAACATCACCTGGCTTTGGAACGGGGAGCCTGTGAAGGACCGCCTGGAGCCCCCGCGGGTCACCAGTAACGGGGACTGGAGCTACCAGGCGCAGCTGACGCTGCCAGTTGACCCCCAGAAGGGGGGCAGCTACACTTGCTCCGTCCACCACTCCAGCCTGAAGGCACCCCTCACCGCAGAATGGGGTGAGTGGGAGGGGTGGAACCAGTGGTGGATTATTATTATTTTTACTACCGGTTCGGTGGGCGTGGCTTGGTGGCAGGGGAAGGATACCGTAAAGTCCCCATTCCCTCTGAATCAGCTGGGACTCAGGAGGCAGAGAAGAGATGGGGCGGGGCCAGCCTGAGGTGGTATTGGTCGGTTCTCCAAACTACTCAGCATTTCCACTACCGGTTCTCCAGAACCTGCTGAATTTCACCCCCGGGGGCAACTCGTGTGTGTGTGGGGGGGGGGGCACACATCTTCCTGTCAGCTGCCCCGGAAGCAGCAGGGCTTGGCCTCAAGGGGACCACTGTGCATGTGCAGAGTTCTCATCTCTCGGGGGTTTGCAATAAAGCCTCCGGACAAGGGAGTGGGCAGTGCAGGGGTCTGCCCAAGTATTAACACCCCCCCACCAAACTACACACACCCCTTAGAAACTGCAGAAAGGTCCATCTTGGTGAAATGGGAACAGCCTGTGGGACTCTCCTCCACTGGGGGCACTGAGAGCCGGTGTCTGCTTTAAATGCCTGGACTTCAGCTCCCAGAATCCCTCAGGGGATGGCAGCTGGGGAATTCTGGGTGTTGAAGTCCTTGCATCTTGGAAGTCTTCACAATGTGCAAGGAGAGGGGTCTCCCTCCCCCACCCAACCCCTTGAATGTGGGAACCGAAGGTGTCTCCAGCAGCAGAACCCCCCCCCTGGGGGGGGGGGAGACAGGGGAGGCCTTAGAGTTGGGCAAAGGAGTCCGAGGGGGGAACTCTTCCCCATTAAGGGGGTGACATTAACAACCCCCCCCCATTTTCTGCCCCACTGCTTAGCCCCAGGCTTCCCCTCGGAGCTGGGGATCAAGGTTGGGGTCTCGGTTGCCGTGCTGGTGGTGGGGATGGTCTTCCTGGCAGTCGGCCTGGTCTTCTGGAAGCGGTCAAGGATTCAAGGTGAGGCCCCCGGGGGCAGAGGGGGAGCCGGGCCACGGGGGAGCCCACCCAGGGGGTCGAGGGTGGGCGGAAGAACCCTCTGGGAGGGGCTGCTGCATGCAGGAGGGGCTGCGGATGCTCCAGAGGGGCCTTTCGGTGGCCCTGGCTCTCTGGGGCTCCCCTCAACCCAAAGGGCAGGGGGCTTCAGCCATGGGGGGGAGGGGGGGCTGGGGAACGAACCTCAAGGCTGAGAAAGAGGGCGCCTGGGAGGTGGTCTCCGCGGGTGGATGATGGGAATTGTAGTGCAGCAGCAGCAAAGTGGGACTGGGTGGGGGAAGGAGGGCAGGGACCCCTCCCCCCAAACTGCTTGGGGCCACCAGGGACACCCAAACCCCCTGACCAATTCATTGCCTCCCCTCCCCTGCAGGGTACTACCCCTTGGAAGGCGACAACTACCCCCATGAAGGTGAGTCTGGCAGCAGCCCGCGGGGGGGGGGGGAAAGACTGAGGAGCCCCCCACCCACCCATGCTTGCCCCCCCAATCCTCCTCCTCCTCCTCCTTCCGGCAGGCCCAGGAAGCCTCTGAGGCCACAGAGAGGCCCAGCAGCTGCTTGGCCCAAAGGGGGGGGGGCTGGGGGGTGCGCGCACCCTGCCTGAAGACCCCTCCCTCTGTTTCCCTTCCTGTCCCACCCCACAGAGACCGGCCAAAGACCTCCGTCCTACCCCAAAAACCTAACAAAGTTTGGCTCCTGTGGGCCTCCTGAGGGGCCGGGGGATGGAAGGGTCCCCCACCCAAATTTCTGCACTGGCAGCAAAAGAGTCTCTGACACCCCCTCCTTCTTTCCCCTCCACAGGTCGGTAGCCTTGGGACTCCCCCCCCCCCGCAGCTCAGCAGCCCCCTCCCTTCCGAGGCAGCTTTATCCTGGGGGGAGGGTCTCCAAGAGGCCCCTCCCTCTCTGTGGAGGCCTTGGTGCACCCCGAGCGGCCACAGAATGAGGATCCAGGCCCCCCCTGGAGACTCCTCCACCCCCATGCTTGTTAGATGTCGGGGTGCAGCCCCCCCCCAATCTTTCCTGCACACTGGCTTTGTCTCCCCCAGGGCGGGGGCCCGAGAAATAAAAAGATGGCTTCCACCCACCCAGTTGCCCAGCCTGATGGTGTTGGGGACCCTTTGGGGCAGGGAGGGGCAGGGACGGGTGTAAGGGGGGGGGCTTTGCCTTGCCTGGGGGTGGGGCCTCCGAGAGAGGATTTGGCTGTTTCACAAAAGGGGCCTTGAACTTTGGGGGGGGGGGGAGAGAGGAAGGGCCAAGGCAGGGCAAAGGCTGAAGCCCCTCCCACTTTCCTCCCCTGTGGAGGCCCCCCCTTGCCCCTCCCACCCACCCTCCCTCCCCATGTGGCTGATTCTGCTCTGGGCAGCCCCTCCCCCCGTGGCCCCCTTCTCCCTTCCGAGACTAGGGTGTTGGGGGGTGCACACGCGAGCGGGACCCCCCCCCCCAGCCTACTGAAAGCTGCCACCTCATCAGCCCTGAAAGAACAGGAAGCGAGGAGGCCCCCCCCCTGCTTCCCCTTCCCTCCCTGGTGAGGAATACCCCTCCCCCCTCCCGCAAAGAGGGAGGGAAGCCAGGAAACCCCCTTGCCACAGCTCACTTCTTAAGGTCTAGCCACATGAAATCTCTTCAAAGCCGGAAGAGCTTGGCGGGGGAGGGGGAAGGAGGGCTTCCGTGCTCCCTCAGCTGCAAGACACCCCCGTCTGCCCCCCCCCACCCAAAGAGGGGCCGGGACTGGGCTGCTTCCCAGACAAGTGAGCCCCCAGGCTCCTGAGTGAGAAAGACGACATGAGCCTGGCTTAAAATGAGACTCCAGTGTTAAATCTGAATCAAAGGCAGCATTTGGAGGGGGAGCTAGATGACCTGATAGGGACCCCCACCCCACCCAGCATAGGTGAGGGAGGCTATCAGAGCTTCCCTGTGGGGGGGGGGGGACAAGGGGAGAAATCCGGTTGCTGCATCTCAGATTCGCTGAACGCCCCTCCATGGGAGCCAACCGCTCTGGATCTCCTGTTGGCCTCCCATCCAGGGTCCGAGGCTGCTCTTTCATCCCATGGACTGGGGCGACAGTGAGGGGCGCAGGGCAGTTCTGGAGAGGATTCTCCCCCAAAGGGAGACACGTGGGGCCTGGAGGCTTCCTGCCAGCTCCTCCTCGGAGGGCCCCTCCTCGGAGGGCCCCTTGCACCCCAAAGACGAAGGCCCAGCCGACACCCCCCCCAAGGAGGGCAGCAAGGGCCCCAGGACCCCCCTCCCTCTTCACCCAAGGGGGCTGCACTGCCGAAGGCTCCCTCCTGCCTTAGCTGAAGCACGGGGGGGGGCCCAAGCCTTTGGGCAGGGATGATGGGCCTTGGTGGAGCCAAGAGAGGGCAAGGCAAAGGAACCTCCCTCCCGACCCCCCAGGGCAGGGCAGCTCCCATCATCCACAGCTGGGCAGCCTGAAGATAAGGACAGAAGATGCCAAGGACGGGATGGAGAAGCCCAGCACCCAAACTCAAACTTTGGATCCAGCCCCCCCCTCCCAACTCCCGGCAGACCAGCCCCCCTTCAGCCCCCCCCCCGGAGTCTGACCTGCTTTACAGCCCCCAGGTACACCCCCCCCCCGCCAAAAACGAGGCAGGCCACAGACAGGGGTTCAAAGGAGCAAATATTGTCGTCAGTTCCACAAAAACAGCTGTAAAAAGGCAGGAAACAAAAACTTCGCCCCCCCCCCATTGCTCCTTCTCCTCCCCCCCCATTGGAGGAGAGGGGCAGGGAGGGCAGGAGCCCCCTCCCCCCCAGGCCTCCCTGGGAGGGGGGGACCGAAAAGCCAGGGCCTCTCTGCCCTTCCCGTCCAATTGGCCTTGGGAGGGGTTTTTGGAGGGGCATGTGAAGCTCCCCGCACCCCCAAGTGAAGCATCTTCTTGAAAAGAGGCACCTTGAAGGCAAGAGGGGCGCTCCCCGCACCTGCCCCCCAGTTGCTGTCCATCAGGTTGGGGCCCCCACCCCGGCTACTTCTGTTCCTTGGTGGGGGCGTAGAAGAGCTCCAGGGGTTTGCTCAGCTTCCAGTATTTCTCGTTGACCAGCTCCAGAGTCGCAGAGCCGTTCAGCGTCTGAGCCAAGGGGGGAGACGGGGGGGGAAGGGGGGGCTGTCACTTAGAGGGTCTTCTGCCCCTCGGCCCAAACCCTCCCCCCACACAGACCCCCAACCTTCCCAGGAAGAAGGGCTTCATCTCACAGAGAAAAACAGGTGACTCGGGCGAGCGAGTCAAGCTGCACGAACCCAACCGGCAGGGAATCTTCAGCCCCCCTCGCCCACCACCACCACAAAGGGACCTCTTCCCACCAGCCCCACAGCCTCACCGTGAAGGCCCCTCCAGCCGTGGTGATGTAGATGGTGTACTGCTTCTCGCTCACGTCCTCCAGGGCGGGGGGCTCGGGGTCCGGGCCGGGGACCTCCTCCAGGGCGATGCGCAGGGCCAGGTATTTGGACAGGTGGTCCACCGTGGCGTTGGCGGTGGTCTTGACGTACCTGCCAACCGGGGAGGAGAGGGAGGGGGGGTGAGAGGGAAGGACGGAGGGTGGGGGCTACAGTCCCGCCAGAGCCAGGGGGGAGTGGAGACACCCCTCAGGTGGGGGCCAGACATACCTGGTCCAGGAGAAGCCCCCACCCCCTCAAAGGCCTCCAGCCCCCCCTATAAACCGCCCTACCTTCCACGGTGGTTCCAAAGGCTGCTCCACAACCGTGACAGCCCCCCCCCCCCCCGGAAGAGCCCCGCTCGTCCGCTCACCTGGTCTGGGAGTAGCCCCCCTTCTCCACCAGGATGGGGTGAGGCCGGAAAACCAGCTCGATCTCACTGCTGCTGGACTCGGCCCCGGGTTCGGGGCTGCCCCGCCCGCCCTCGTGGGAGGTCTCGGGCTCGGCGCACGACTCGTCGGAGGCCCGCGAGCGCTTGCAGCTGGGCCCGGCCTCCGGCTGGCTGGGAGCTGAGGCGTTGCTGAGGTGCGACCGGCTGTCGCAGTTGTCCTCCGCCCCGCTGAAGGTGTTGTTGTCCGACTCCTGCGGGTGCTTCCGGACACGCTGCCCCCTGGCGGAGGACCGGAAAAGGGGTGGGTGGGAGTGGGCCCTGTGAGGAACGCCAGGTCTCCCCTCTCACCCCCTGCCGCCCCCCCCAAAGAGAACTGAGATGGAATAAAGCCTCCTGGCTTGAGTGGGGGTCGGTCTAGAGGACCTCCGAGGCCCCTTCCTAGAGGAACCTGGAGGGAAAAGGCAAGGGGTGCTTCCATTGCAGATTCGGGAGGGGGCAGTCCCTCTAAGCAGGGCTCGTCTCGCAGTCAAGGAAACAAATCCTAAATAACAGGTGACAACCCCCCCCCCACAAAAAAATATTTGTGGCAGCCCAGAGAGGGAGGGGAGGGTCCCCCGGCGCCCCCTACCGGTTCATGGCCTGCATCTTGAGCCCCTCCTCCATGCTGCTGCGCAGGGCCTGCTGGTTGTGCAGCCGGTTGAGTTTGGCCAGGACGCGGTCCTGGTGAGCCTCGTACTCATCGCGGCTGGGGTAGATCTTGGAGATGAGGGCGTCGAAGTTGGGGTCGGGGCGGAGGGAGCGCTTGGACACCAGCTTCTTCCGGCAGGTGGGGCACTCCTTGTTCCTGCAGGGGGGGGCAGGAGGAGGAGGAGCTGGGGTGGCACCGCCGGACCCCCTTGGAAGTGCCGCGCCGCCAACCCCTCGGGCCCCCCTTCCTACCCGCTGCGCAGGGCGGTGACGATGCAGTCGGAGCAGAAGCGGTGCAGGCACTCCTTGGTGGTCATGGTGTGCTTCAGCATGTCCAGGCAGATGGGGCACATCAGCTCGCTGTGGAGGCTGCGGGGCGACACCGCGATCTCCGTCCCGTCCATGACGGCCTCCTGTGTAGAGAGACAGGGATGTTAGCAAGGGTCGGGCCGCCTGTGGTGGCGGGCAGAGTGCTCTGCCAGCAAAAACGGGCTGCCAAGGCTCCGTTTTCGGCTGGGACGGCCTCCTGCAACCCTCTGCCGGCGAAAAGAGAAAGCGGAGAAAATGTGTGTGCGGCCCTCCTGACCAGGGTTTTCACTGGCAGACGGTTGCAGGAGGCTGTCCCAGCCGAAAGCGGAGATTGAGAGGCAACATTTGCCGGCACACCACGGGCTGCTCCCTCATGGCTTCAAGGGTGGCCTGCGGGCCAGAGCTAAGCATTCTGCGGGCCGCATCTGGCTCGCAGGCGTTGAGTTTGACACCCCTGCTGTATGGGGCAGCCTTTGGCCACTGCTAATGTCCCAGTTAACGCCAGTCTTTGCCGAGTTGTTTCTGAGGTGTGACGCAAGGGCCTGGTCGCAACCTCCAAAGGCCTCCCTAGCTTGAGTGTCTGGGGGAGGGGGGGTGCCATGCCAATCAAGAGACCAGGCCAGGTACGGCCACGGGTGAGACGCCCCCCCCTGCCCCAATCACATGCCAATGTTTGGAGGAGGGTGGGTGGGGCCTACTGGTGCCCTCCCTCCGCCCTGAAGGCCTTCCCAATTTTTATGGAGGGGAGTTTGTGTGCTTCCCCCCCCCCAAGGCTCCCTCGACCGGAGTGGGGCTCCAGGGAAAGCAGCCCCGTGGCTGGAAGGGGCCTTGAACCCCCCCCCCCTGCCCTTCTCCTGCCACTTGGCCCCCCGCTCCTTCCCCCCACCCGCGGTCCCTCACCTGGGGGGTGCGGTGGAGTTCGTACAGGCTGAGCTCCCAGGTCTTGCTGGTGGTCTGGGCGTTGGCGGGGGCGGCCATGGCAGTGCTGGGGCCCAGGGGGGGCGGGACGGGGCTGGGGGCTGAGCAGAGAGGGAAGCCCCCTGGACGAACCGTGTCTGCGGCTCCCGAGAACGACCCTGAAAAGGAATTCGGAAACAGGCAGCTCAGCTACCAAGCAGCGGCCCCCAGGAGCCCCCAAATCTCGGGACGCAGGGCCTGGAAGGGATCCCGGAGGTCATCTAGTCCAGCCGGTGCAGGGCTTAAGCTGGGGATGGGGGGAAGCAGGAGAGGATTTGGGGCTGATTTGGCTTTGCAGCAGCCGAGCCGCTGCTAAGGCCAGACGCCCCTCACCCATCAGCCCCATGGCCGGGAAGGATGGGTCCCGTGCCTTGGGCTTTTGAACCCCGGGGGTGGCCGGGAGGCTGCGACCCCATCAGCCACACCCAGCGGGGTGGGGGTGGGGGCTGGTGGAACCGGAGAAGCAGCCGGCGCTCTTGGCTTCCTCCCCCCGGAGAGCCCCGATCGAAGGAGACTCCCCTCCGGGAGCAGAGCCGAGCGGAGGATCCGGGGTCCCAACTGCGCCCCCTTGGCCTGGGAAACGCCACATCTATTTTGGCGCGGGGGGTGGTGGGGGTGGAAAGGGTCTCCCCTTCCCCACATTTTCCTCCGCGCTTTGCTCCCAGCTGCACCGAGTCGGGCCGGGATGCCTTCCGCGTCCCCTGGCTGGGAAAGTCCCGGCGGCGCTCTGTGCACGCCCAGAGGACCCCTTCTCCGCCCCCACCCCCGCACACACACCCCCCGCCCGTGGGCGCCGCTCTCCTGCAACCCCGGCCAGCCTCCCCTCCCTCCGGGCGCTCTGCACACGCCCAGGAGGCCCCTCGCCCGCTGCTCGGCTCGGAGCCGGCGCCCTCTGCACATGCTCGCCGTCCCCGCCGCTCCGCCCGGGCGCTAACAAAAGAGGCTGGCTTCCTCCCGGGGAAGGGGGGCGAGACCCTCCCCCCGCTGCAGCCCCGCCCTCGGGGCCCCGCCGCGACCCCCCCCACCTTCTCTCCGCAGCGGCGGCGGCTGTTTTTTGGGGGGGGGGCAGCAGGGGCGGCTTCTCCCGGCTCTTCCGTCCTCCGCCTCCCGCTCCGTCTTTCCCTGCCGGGGGGGGGGGAGGAGCGGGGGCGGGAGAGGGTGGGAACCTCCGAGCGCGTCACTTCCCCTCCCCGCCCCGTGACGTCACAAGAGGGGGAGTTTCCCCCCACCAAAGTCGCCCCGCCCCCCCGGACAGCTGCTCCGCGGGCGGCCCCGCCTCCCCCCGGCGAGACCCGCAGGTGCAGAGGAGCCCCCTCCCCTCCTCCTCCTCCCCCTCCCCAGTGGGCGAGGGGCGCGGAGGGTCCGTCCCGCGTGGGGGGGACTGGCAGCTCCTGCCCTTCGGGGGGGCCCGGACCGAGGGTGGGCAGAGGAGGGCGGAGGGTGCTCGGGCCGTCCCCCCCCCCGCCCGGAAAGTTTGGGTTAAGGGGGGGGGGCTTCTCCCCACTGGTTTTAAGTGGGGGGATTTTCCCTCCGAGGAATCGGGAGCGTCTCCCGCAAGAAAGAAGGACCCGGGGTGGGTGGTTTTTCTCGACCTCCCAGGGGGGGGGGGGCAGATGACCCCCGCCCTCCTCAGCCACCCGGCCGCCTGCCCTGACTTTATTCCCCCGTTTTCAAATGCCAAGAAGAACCTGATATGTTTGCCCCCCAAAAGGGGAAAAAGTGGGGTGTTTTTTTCTTCCTTCCTTCCAACAGTTTACTCCGAGTGGAGGAAAAAGGCAAGAGCGCTTGGCTGAGCTCGAACTCGGAGCAGGGACGGGGGACCACCAGGGGATCCCAGGCTGTGCCCCAGGTGCATCCAGGGCTCCTGCCAAGCACGGCTGATCCAGGGGCGGGGGGGGCGGTCCACGGGGGTCTGGCTTCCTTCCGTCTCTGGCCAGGCGCGAGGGGAGAAGCCCCCGGCTGCTTCTTGGGTGGGAGAGCGATCCCCCTCCCCAATTATTGCCCCTCCCCCCCAGGAGTGCCTCTGCCAGTTAGCGCCCTCTAGGGGCTGCAGCCAAGCTGCTTAGCCTCCCCCTTTGAGCCTGGGGAGGGGGTCCTCCCTCCAGGCTCTGGGCTCCCACAGCTCCCCGTTTCCCAAGGAAGAGAGCCAGGAGTGGGGGGGGGGGGATTGACTCTGGCTGCTGAGCCGGTCTCTGGGTGGAGGTGGGCAAGGGGGGGGGGCTGGATGGGAATCAGAGGGACCGGCCTGGGGCTGCAGAAATGCCCACCTCCCACCCCCCAATTGGGGTGTGTGTGTGTGTGTGTTTCCCCTTGGAGTCTTTGAGGGGAGATTAGGAAAGAAATTAAAGGCCAGCTTCAAACGCCCCCACCCACCCAGTGAATGTGGGGGAGGGGGGCAAAGCGACCAATTGGGCCCAAAGCCTCAGGAGGGGGGGGGGCTCTGAGTTTTGTTCTCCTCTGCGGAGGATCTCACTCCCGGCTGCTGTGGGGGGGGGGGCGTCCGGAGGGCCTGGACAGGGCGAGGGGCTGGCAGGGTCCTGAAGGGGCTGGGACCACCCAGGCGCAGCCCGCCCACTCTGGCACAAGGAAGGGGCCTGAGAGGGGGGGACAGGAGAGGGGGGGGGAGGCTGAATGAGGCTCAGGGGTGGGGATCGACCTCTGTTGCCCCCCCCTCCCACCCAAAGAGATGGGAAGCCCCCTCCCCATTCTTTTCACATGGGAAATGTCAAATGGCCTCCCAGCCATTCAGGGAGAGAAGTGGGGGGTGGGGGGCTGCAGCCATTTTACACACCAGGAAGCTGAGGCCAAGAGAGATCTGGGGAGGGGAAAGCCCCCCCCCCCCGCTTTCTCTGCTTGTGGAGGAACAGGGGCCCACCCGATTGGAGGAGGGGGATTTGGGGGAACGGCCATCCTTTCTTTGCTCAGGCTGCCCAGAGAGCAGCTTCCGGTCAGTTTCCAGCACTCCACAGAAGGAGGGGCATCGGGGAAGAGCAGGAGGCTCGGCTTCTCCCTGGGCCACAGCCACGCCCTCCCAGTGGGACCGCCCCACTTGTCCTGGTCCCTGGAAACCTCTGGGGCTGCCATTCCCCACGCGGGGGCAACTCTCAGCGAAAGGGCAGCGCAGCCGCAGGGCGGATCTTACGGGGGGGGGGCCTTTTCCTTGGAGGGGGAGCGCTTGTGGGTCGCAGCCAAGGGGGCTTCTGGGTGGGCCTGGGGAGGGCTGTGTGGGGCCGGAGAAGAGCTGCTTGCGCCCACTCGGACACAGCACCGAGGGCCCTTCGGACAATTCCTTTGCTTCTAGGTCCCCCCCTCTTCCCCCCCCCAGCCGAAGAAGAACCGGACTCCTCGTGCTGCAGATCCTCCGGAGGGCGGAGCCCCTGGGGGCCTCTCGGGCTGCTGACCACCAGCCGCGGCTCTTGATGTCCAGACTCAACTCTGGGTGGAGACACAAGAATTGCGTTCGGACAATCACGAGCCACGGCTCCAGGTTGTTGTTGTTGTTGGGGGGGGGAGAACCGAGAGGCCGCCATTGGACTCAGCAGCGCTCTGGGCCCCCGGCTGGCCCCGGACAGGAGGTGAACAGTGCGGTGTGCCCCCCCCACTCCCCCCCCCCAAGGCAGGCGCTCTTCCGTTCTTGCCCCTGGCCGGTTTCCCCCAATTCTGCCGGTGCGAATCTTTCCAGGGAGAGACCATAGGATAAAAGTCTTTTGGAAGGGACCCCGGAGGTCTTCTAGTCCAACCCCCTGCTCGGGCAGGAAGCCCGATGTGCCATTCCAGGACAAACGGCTCTCCAGTCTCTCCTTGAAAACCTCCAACCAAACGGCTTCTGGTGGCAGGTTGTCCCGCTGGTTGATTGTCCTCCCTGTTAAGGATGTTTCCCCTTAATTCCACGTTGCTTCTCTCCTGGATTAGTTTCCATCCGTTCCGTCTTCCCCCCCCCCCCCGCCTTCTGGTGCCTTGGAGAGCAAATTGGCCCCCTCCTCTTCTTTGGGGGCAGCCCCTCAAATTTTGGAAGGCTGCTACCCTGCCCCCCCCCCCAATTCTTCTTTTCTCTAGACTGGACATCCCATTTCCCCTTCTAACCACTAGTCCCGCTGACCCCCCCCACGAGAAGTCGCTTCCCGTCACCTGCAGTTATGCGGTTCCTGTCCTGTGGCGGCGGGGAGTCTGCCCCCCCCCCCGCGTTGGGTCTCCCTTAAGAGCTTTTCGGATTAAATGTGTTGTGTTGGACGCGTGTCGTGTGCGTCGTTTTCAAGGCGTGGGAAGGAGGGGGGGGCAGGCAGGGTCTCTTACCTTGGGCCCCCAACCCCTTCCTCTTGTGCCAAAAATTTATCCCCCCCACCTTTTAAAATTTTTTTTTTGATTTTGCAAATGTTAATAATGTTATGGGGGGGGGATCCACATCAATTTGGCTTCTCTCTCCTTCAAACCAAGCCTCTTCCACGCATTCTGATTTTCCTGCTAGCCCCCCCCCCCTGCCTGGTCTGTGCGTCCAAAGGGAAGTTTTGATCCCCTGAAACAAGGAAACCCCCCAACTCGGGGGGGGGGGTCTCCAACCTTGGCCACTTGAAGCCTTGGCGGACTTGGCCTGGGAAATTCTGGGAGTTGAAGTCCGCCAAGGCTCCAATGACCAAGGTTGGAGACCCCCCCCCCCCCGCTGCATGGACGTGCGAGTGCCCTGAGCTGTGTGTGTCTTTTCTAGATGGACCTCTGGGGAACCCGGGGGATGCCAAAGGGCAGGGCAGCTGCTGGGCAGACCATGGTGGTGGGGGCGGTTCTGCTGGCTGCCCGGAGGAAAACTCACCACACAGAAGGGCACATGGGACGGCCAAAGCCTTCCCATGGCGCCTCCCTTTCCTCCCCCCCTCCCTCCCAGGCGGGCATCCCTCAGCCCTGGCACCTTAAGGGCAAAGGGGCCAGAAGCAGCCTTGGGGAAAGCAGGGGGCTCACCCCCTGGAGGATTCGCGTGCAAACATGGCTTTGGCGAAAGGATGCTGTATGGGGGGGCGGGGGGGGCGGAGCCAGCCAGAGGTGGCATTTGCCGGTTCTCCACACTACTCAGAATTTCCGCTACCGGTTCTTCAGAACCTGTCAGAACCTGCTGGATTTCAACCTTGGCTGGGACCCCCCCCCTTCCAGGCCCCACATCCCCCTACATTGGCTGCTCCATCCACAGCCGGGGCGACGGGGCCTGGCGCACGATGCCTTCCTTCGCGGGCTCCGTCCGCAGCTTCTCTCGCCGCCCGAGTTCCGCCGCTTTTCCGTCCGGCCTCCAGATGTGCGCGGAGCAATTCCTGAAAAGAAACCCGGGCGGGGGGGGGGGGCGAGTGACGTCATCCTCCCGGCTAAGGCCGTCCCGTTAAAAGGCGGGTGAGGGGCGGCGGCTCCCTTGGTGCTCCCGCGGCGCTTCCCGCCGGCTCCCCTCCTGCCCCTCCGGCCGACCAAGGCGACTCGGAAGGGCTGCCCAAAAAGCGGCAGGCAGAAACCCGCGAGATAGCCTGATTCAGACGGCGCGCCTTTCCCCAACCCGCGTCAGCTCCGCGCTAAGAACAAGCGGGGCTGGCCCCCCACCGCGCGCCGAGACTGGCAGCCCGCGCCAGGCTCCGAGGAAGCGGCCTGGAGGCCTTTAACTAAAGGAAGCTTAGCAAGATCGGTGCCTGGGATCGTCTCCTCTCACGCGGGCCTCCCTCGCAGGGTGGCTGGGGGGACCAAGGAAGGGGAGTCAGGGACAGGCAAGGGACCAGCGGCTGCCCCTCTCCTCTGCCCGTGGGATCCCACTGGGGCTGGACTACAGTTCCCATCGTCTAGCATATGGGAGCTGTGGTCCAATGCAGAGTATCCTCGTAGCTTAAGAATGGGAAGTCTACCTTGAGGCCATCTAGTCCAACCCCCTGCTTGGTCCAGGGAAGCAAGTAACAGGCGTCTCTGCAGCGAATATGGGGACCAGGCCAGACACACACAGACACACAGACACACACACACACGGTCACGTGTTCCTCGGCCAGCTACTCCCTTAACTTGGATAGCAGCAGAGGGATTCCGGGCACCATCCGCCACAGCCCATCTGCTTATGGGCAGAACTAAGGAGGGGGCCAGTTGGGGGGGCAGCTCCCCTTGTGGGGTCAGAGAGCTTCGGTGCACCCCTCCATTCCCCTGGGTCTGAAAGCGGGGTCCCGTCTCAAGAGGGGGGAGAACTGGAGCGCTCCCTTTTCAAAATGTCCCTTCCGTGACATGATCCGCCCCAGACGCTCCCTCAGCTCTGCCCCCCAAACTCCCCTGCAGGGCTGCCCCCCCCGGACCAGAACCGGCATCCGCCCTGCCCCCCAAGAAACAGCGTTCCGGACCATCCCTCGCACGGCGTCTTCTGCCCCTGGCGGGGGGGCGGGGGCTTAATGGAAGCCGGTCGAGCCCCTTCTCTCCCCCGGGTTGGGAGCCGGGAGAGCGGCTGCTTCGGGAGCGGCTCGGCCCCAGAGGAACGGCGGGACGTTCCAGGCGCTCCACAAGAGCAGGGAAGGGGCGACCGAGACCGCAGGAGGGACCCCCCAGGCTTGGAAGGAGGACGCCCTCACCGGGCGCGGGCCGCCCTTGTTCCAGAGCCCCGGACGCGGGAGAGCGGATTCCGACGAGAGAAGAAGGAGAGATGCGGGGCCAGCAGCCGGCGGGCAAAAGGCCGCCCTCGCCTGTACAGAGCCTCCACATTCAAAGGCAGTCTACCCCGGAATAGCAGATCTTGGCAGCCGTCTCTATTTCACGGGACCCAAATCACCCGCAACCTCCTAGAAGGAGCGGAGCCCCCCCAAATAAGGGCAGCGGTGGGGGAGCCGGTAACTGACTCTAACCCACCCACTCCCCAGCCACGCGCCCCCCGTTTCTGAGTCCTCCCGCCCGCCCGGGCTGCGCAAATGGTCCCCGGTCCAGCTCCGCGCGCCAGAGCGCCCGCCGAGGCTGCGACTGACCTGGTGGCCGAGCGGCTGGTGCGCTCCGGCCGCGGCTCCTTCCCTGCGCTCTGGGGCGCTCAGCCCGCTCGCTCAGCCTCCGCCGCCACGGTAGCCTCGCTCAGGTGCCGCCCTGGGTCCGGGTCCGGGGCGGAGGGAGGCGAGGAGGGCGCGGCGGCCTCCCCGCTCCAAGGCCATCCTGGGCGGTCGTGGGACCCGGAGCGTCCTTCCCGCGCCTCTCCGGCGGCGCCTCGAAGCCTCTCGGTCTGTCTCGCCTCCCGCGGAGTTCCGCGCCCCGCTCTCCGCCACGGCCGCCCGGGCGCTTCTCTCCAAGTTCCCGGCACCGTTAATCCCTCGGACGACTCCAGGGAAAGCTCAGCCCCGCCCCTCGCCCCCCCCCCCCAGGGGAAGTTGGGGAGGGCCCCCAGAAAGTTATTCCCTCTGGTATTCCCAAATGGGGGTGGGCTTCCCCCCTCCCGTGTGGATGCAGATTTTAAAAAAAATTGGGACGCCCCCTCCCCAATTTTCACCCAGCTTTGCTTCCTGGGGGTCTCGCTGTCAGGAAAGTTGCCCCTTCTCTCCTGCCCGCCTTGGGGGAGAATCTCCCCGCCTCCCCCTGGCCCGGCTGGCTTCTCGGGGGGCCTGGGCAGCTGTGCCCACAATAGGACGGAGGGGAGGGGGAGGGAGGGGAGGCGAGCGGCTGAATAGGGGAGAGGCCGCCTTCCGTCCCCGCGCGGGAGGAGGGGGGGGGCCCGGAGCCACCCAGGGAGACGGGGGTCGCCCGTTGCCCTGGAGATGGGAAGGGGTGCCAAGGAAGGCCCGGGGGGGGGAGGCGAGGGCGCCCGAGGACCCCCCTGGGGTTGGGGAGCAGCCACCTCGGGCCCCGATGTGTTTGGGGTGGGGGGGGAGGCGGACTAGCTCCCGCTCGCATCCCCTTTTATGCCCTCTGCGGTTGCCCCGGGCGACGAGGCGGTGAATGGGAGGTATGGGGAGCCGGCGGCTTCAATCGGGGCGCAGAGAATAGAGACCCCCGGGCTAATCCCTCCCGCCTTCCCCACCTCCTCACCCTCCCCCCCCACCCGGCCTCTGCCCGCCCCCTCCATTCATCCCGGCCAAGAAAGGGAAACTGCCCGGCCTTCTTCCCGAGTGTGTCTGTGTGTGAGGTGGGTGGGGGGGGAGAGCTGGGGGGGGGCATATCCCAATTTTGGGAGCTCCCTACAAGCAAGGAGGCCAAACTGATCTTCTGTGGAGGGGAGGAGGGGGAAGGGGGGAATAATAATAGCCATAGCAGTTAGACTTCTATACCGCTTCATAGGGCTTTCAGCCCTCTCTAAGCGGTTTACAGAGTCAGCATATCGCCCCCAACAACAATCCGGGTCCTCATTTTACCCACCTCGGAAGGATGGAAGGCTGAGTCAACCCTGAGCCGGTGAGATTTGAACCGCTGAACTGCTGATCTAGCAGTCAGCCTGCAGTGCTGCATTTAACCACTGCGCCACCTTGGCTCTTAGTGAATGAGCTCTGCCATCCCACTGGATGTCTAGATGGGAAGAGCCCCTCCCCATCTAGACATCCAGTGGGATGGCAGAACCAGAATAGGGTCTTCTTAACACAACGCCCCCCGCCCCCACATTTCAGCCTGCCTGGCCTGGCTGGCGTCCTCTACCTTTCCCAGCTCTGTGCCAGGTGGAAGTACGATTGGTGAAGCACTCGGGAACCCACCCAAAACCTTCCCAGCGCAACCATTTTTCTAAGGGCATTTTCACTCTGCGAAAGGGTTGGACTAGAAGGCCCATCACCCAGCGATCTGCGACTGCTGGGGACGATGGGGACTGCTTCCCACTGCCCCCCCCCCCTCCAGGGAGCACCAGGCAGGGGGAGAGTTACAAGGGAAAGGCTCCTTCTGCCCCTGGGGGAGGGGGATCTTCCTCCCCTCCACAAACTTTGCTTGACTCAAGTGGGGAGGGGCCCTGGCATCCCGTGGGGCCCCCTCGAGCAATGGGGGGTGGGGGGAAAGGAGGCTCTGGGTCCCCCCCTCCGGGGCCTGACCTGGGAGAGAGAGAGAAATGGCCGCTCTTCCCAACTCCCCAGCTTTGCCTGGCCCAGAAACGCCGGCCTCTTTCCCCAGCGGGCTCCCTGGGCTCCACTCTGTCCCAGAATTGCTTCTTGGGGGAAGGGCACTAAAGACCACCCCCAAACCGCCCTGCCTGTTGGGCTTCTCAGGACGTTTCCCAGGGGAGCCACCCTGCGGTATGGATTGCCTGAGGGGGGCTGAGGGGTTCTTTTTTGAAGAAATCCCCCTGGCCCTTTCTGTGCCTGGAGGCAACTGGGGGGTCCAGGGCCATAGCTGGCCTCCCTGGCCCGTCCTCCAGCCCCCGGAAGCCCCTTCCCCACTGCCAAGGCAGAGCCCTGAGTGCTCCCAGGGAAGAGCCCCCCCCTCCCTCAGTAGTGCTGCTTGCGCTTGGGACCAACTTCCCTCTGCAACCGCTGGGCGAGATCATCCGGAGGCACGGGATAAAATACCACCAATATGCGGACGATACGCAATTGTATCTGTCCGCCCCGTGCCAACTCAATGAAGCGGTGGATGTGATGAGCCAGGGTCTTGAGGCCGTTAAGAACTGGATGAGAGCTAACAAACTGGTACTCAACCCGGACAAGACCGAGTGGCTGCTGTGTTTCCCTCCCAACAATTTGGCTAATGTTCCACCTATCAGGCTGGGGGGTCAAATTTTATACCCCTCAGATAGGGTTCGTAACTTAGGAGTCCTCCTGGATCCACAGCTGACCTTCGACCATCAGTTGTCGGCTGTGACCAGGGGGGCATTTGCCCAGGTTCGCCTGGTCTGCCAGTTACGACCCTACCTGAATCGGGAGGCTCTCACAACAGTCACTCGAGCCCTTGTGATCTCTAGGCTGGAATACTGCAATGTGCTCTACATGGGGCTGCCCTTGAAGAGCATCCGGCGGCTGCAGTTAGTCCAGAATGCGGCCGCGCGAGTGATAGTGGGAGCACCGCGGTTCGCCCACATAACACCTATCCTCCGCGAGCTGCACTGGCTACCTGTTGATCTCCGGGTGCGCTTCAGGGTCCTGTTGACCACCTTTAAAGCCCTTCATGGTAGTGGATCTGAGTACTTGAGAGACCGCCTTCTGCCGATTACCTCCCTCCGACCGATTAGATCGCACAGACTGGGCCTCCTCCGAATTCCATCTGCCAGTCAATGCCGACTGGCGACTACACGGAGGAGAGCCTTCTCTGTTGCAGCTCCGACCCTGTGGAACGATCTCCCCGTCGAGATACGCACCCTCACCACCGTCCAGGCCTTCCGCGCAGCCCTTAAGACCTGGCTATCCCAACAGGCCTGGGGATAAGTCTTCGATTTGTCCCACCCGAGTGTGAATGTTGAATGCAAGTTGTGTTTTTATTATTTTACTTATTTTGTGCACATATTGTTTGTTTTGAATTTCACCCCCCCCCCCTAATGATTGTAAGCCGCCCTGAGTCCCCTCAGGGAAAAGGGCGGCCTATAAATCCAAATAAACTAAACTAAACTAAACACTGAACCTTAGGAAAAATCCCTGCCGCTCCAGCGGGAGTCGAGGGTTTCTCTCCTGATCAGCTGAGCTGAGGCAGGCCCGACACTCCCTCCGCCTCCCCTTCAGGCAGGGATGGGGGATCCCCCCCACGAAACACAGGTTCAGAAAAAGGGAAGGCCAGGGTTTGGACACAGGACACGGGGCCTGATGCAGCCCACTGGGTCTGCCCCATGGAAGCCCATTCCTGGGAGCCCGTTGGCTGGGTGTGATGGAAGGTGTAGTCCAATTCCAGAAGCTCCAATTTGGCACAACTCACAAAAGGCCCAGGTGGAAACGGGGCAGTGCATTGTGGGAAGTTGTGTGTTGCGTTCTTGCTCCCCGGATTAAGGGTGGGGGGGGGCAATTGGGGTCCTGTGTTTTATAACCGCAGCCACTGTGAAGGCCTGGGGAGCATTTCTGCTTGGTCTGTCATGCTGAGTGGGGGGCACCAGAGAGGCCGCCCCCCCCGCTTAATCTTTGGAAGAGTCCCAAATGGTCTGAAGGAGCCTGAGCCCCCCCCCCACTAATCCCCTACCCCACACCATCCTTCCACGCACACCCCAGTAATCCTTTCGGCAAACACTGGTTAGTGTGCCTGCATCCCCAGCCCAGCTCTCCGTAATCCTTGGGAGGAAGGAGCTCGCTGACCCCCCCCAACTTGCAGATGGCACCTGCCCCCCCCCTCAACCCACAAGCCTTTGGGGAAAAGAACCACAATGAGGTCGCGGAGAGCACAAGAGGCCCCTCCTCTCCTCCCCATCCCTGGGAAGCCATGGGGGGGGGGAAGGCCACTGGACAGTTCGGGGCGAGTATCTCCCATATGGCAAAAGTGCCCACACGGTGATGGACTGGCCGGAGACGTGGCAAAGGCCCAGCCAGGCCGAAGGGGAGAGGAGGAGGGGCAGCGAAGCACCCTGCCAAGTGGGGGAGGGGCTCAAAAGTTGCCCCTGCTGTGTTCCCAGTAGGACCAATCCTCCCAGTGTAGATCCCATGGGGAGACCCCCGAGAGCCCATCCCTGGGAGATTGAAGGTGGGGACCCAGGAGAGGCTCCTCCATTTTTCCCAGAAGCCCCCCCCCCCGGAAATTGAATCGCAGGGCAGAGACCGGCTGGAGAAAGCTGCCAGAGAGGCCTTCTGGCCCCTTGTGCCAAGCCTGGCACTGGTACCAGCCCTCTAACAGTACAACCAGCCCTGGGGGAGCCTGCTGGTTCTGGAAATAGGACCGAGGGGAGGGGGGGGAGGCCTGTTAAGGGTCTTGGTCATCGGGCTCTTTGCATCCTTCAGCAACGTTCTGAGCTGGGCCTGCCGTCGTGGGTAGAGACGGTGAGCGGTATTCAAGAGAGCCCAGAGGGGGGCCCTGGGGGAGGGCAGGGTCCTTCCAGCAAGGAGCTTCCCAGAGCCTGGACGACCCCCATTTCCTCTTCTGTCAATTGGGGGGGGGGCATTTGCACTGGCACTGGACCTGGTTCAGCCTTCCCCAGAGACCCCCGGGGGAAAAAGCTGTTTCCTGGCTCTGCTGCTGCGTGTCCAGGCTCCCTCGTACCGCCCACCACCCCTCTCTCCCTGTGCAAATCCCTCCGTGGGTAGCTCGTCCGTGGCTTGCAGGCTCCCCGGCTGCCCCTGGACTGGGGAAGGAGCCTGCCTCTTCTCCGAGGCCTTCGCTCCCACACAAATGCCGGCCTTTTTCCAGCGTAAGTCTTTAAAAAAGCACCTTTACTCAATCGATCGCTCCGTTTATCCACAGGTGAATTATAAAACAACTCCTAGCCACCACCAGCCTGAAACAGCAATTGCAGCTCTCTGCTGCGGGGAGGGGGGGGGGTCGAGCCTGGGCCGGAAGAGCCCCCCTCCCTTCCGTACAAGTCCAGGGCTCATCCCCTATGGCCCCCTGGCAGGGAACGGGCATCGGCCGAGCACCAGGTCCGTCCGTGGAGGGCAGAGTCCTTCCTGGAAGCGTGTCCGTGAGGGTCTCCCCAGCAGGGGGCGGCAGAGGCTCAGATGAAGAGGCCCCCTGGTGGAGGAAGAGGAGGGGGAGGAAGAGGGGGTCAGAGCTGGGAAGATCAATGCCGGACCAGACACATCCCCCCCCAACCCCTCTCCCACTCTGGCTCTACCTGTCACTTCCAGACTGGCACCGGTGATATACCGGCTCTCGTCCGAAGCGAGGAAGGCACAGACGTCGGCCACATCTGGGGGAAGGAGGAGAAGGGGGAGGGGGTCAGAGTGAGCCCCCCCAGAAGGGAAGAGAGCAAAGGTCGGAGCCCACCTCAGATGCCCAGGGTGGGCCAAGCGGGCTCTTCTCCTAGCCACCAACCCCAGCTGCAAGATCTCGGAAGGATCCGGAAAGCCCAAGTTTTATTCTAAGGAAGAAGCTTCTGGAAAGTCTCTGGGCGAGGGAGGGGCTTCCGCCCTCCGAGGTCTGCCTCCCCCACAAGGCCCTGCCAGCCCCGTTGGTCCCCACGCGATGAAAAGGAGGTTGGGACTCTAGAGGAGGGGTCTCCGAACGGACTTCAACTCCCAGAGTTCCTAGGAGGGTGGAGACCCCTCCTCTAGAAAGAGAACAGAGAAGAGCAGCCGGGATGACGAGGGGACTGGGGGCTCAAACGTAGGACGAACTGGGCCTGGCTGGTCTAGGGAAGAGGACCACCAGGGGAGACAGGAGAGCAATATTTGAGGGAGGGGCTGCCACAGAGAGGAGGAGGAGGGGCTGAAGCTGTTCCCCAAAGCCCCCCCCGAAGGCCAGAGAAGGAATCGTGGGTGGAAAGTAACCAAGGAGAGATTCAACCTGGAGATAAGGAGGGATTTCCCGACAGGGAGAACCATCACATCCCAAGGAACAGAAGTTGCCTTCGGAGGTTGTGGGAGGCTTTCAAGAGGAGGCTGGACTGCCCCCCGTCAGAGGTGGGGTAGGGTCTCCTGCTTGAGTGGGGGGGGGAGGGGGGTTGGACTAGATGACCCACAAGGTCCTTTCCCTCTGGGATTTTGTTCTGTTCGGAGTTCAGCCTCTTGTGTGGACCCAGGTGGGAGCCAGGCCCTTGGTTCAGCCCCCCCCGGCAGGATTGCCTCTTCTCCCCACTTTTCTTTGCCCCATAGCAGACTCCAGACCTCTTCTGGGGGGAGGTGGGGGCCAGCAGAGAAGACCTCTGCCCAGTGTCTCCCCAGGCCCAGAAGGGACGGGGAGGGCCGGCTTCTCCTGAGCAGCAGGCAAGGGAGGCGCTCTGGGGGTGAGCAGAGGCCCCCCTGTCCCTAAGGGCCCCCACCCCCAAATTGCGGCAGCAGGACGAAGGCCTGACCTTCGGGCTCCCCCAGGCGTCCCATCGGCACCATCGCAGCGAACTGGGGAAGGAAGGAAAGGAAATCGGCCACAAGACCCTGGGACCCCCCCCCCCCAGCTTCCCTCTCTCTCTTTCTCCCTCTGTCTGTCTCTTTCTCCATCTGTGTCTCTTTCTTTCTCCCTCCTCTCTCCCTCTCTCTCATTCTGTCTCTCTCTGTCTCTTTCTCTCTCTCTCAAACACACACACACACACACACCCACACACAGAGGTGTGTCCTGCAGGAGGCGCTGACCTTATCCAGGACTTTGGTGGGGACCTTGTCCGTCATGGGGGTGCGGATGAAACCCGGCAGAACGGTGTTGCAGCGGATGCCGTACCTGGGCAGGAGGAAGAGGAGGAAGAGGAGGAAGAGGAGGAAGAGGAGGAGGAGGAGGAAGAGGAGGCGATGGCTTTGGTGCTTCTCTCTCAAGGGGGACACCCCCACCCCCGATCACCCACTTCACACAACAGCACCAATGTTAGTTCAAGCCTTTGTCCTCACCTCTCCCGCCCAAAGGCTCCCTCTGAAAGCAGACCCTCGACTTACGACAGTTCTATTTAGCGACCAAAGTTACAATGGCGCTGAAAAAAGCAACTTAGGACCCTTCCCCACACTTAGGAGCCACACGGGAGGGAGCCTGATGCAAATGTAGATGCTCGGCAGCTGAGTCCTATTTATAACAACGTCCCGTGTGTGGTGTGTGTGTGTGATGTGATCCCCCTTTGGAGACCTTCTGACAAGCAAAGTCAACGGGGAAGCCGGATTCGCTTAAGAACCAGGTTACTAACTTAGCAACCTCAGCGATCCACTTAACGACCGTGTCGAGAGAGGCCGTAAAATGGTTCAAAAACCACTTAACAAATTCCTCCCTTAGCCAGAGAAATGCTGGGCTCCGATGTGGTCGTAGGTCAAGGACCAGGGCTCATTGGCCAAAGACTGCAGGGCAAAAGGATGGGGGGAGGGGGGGATCCTTTCCTGGTAGGAGTCAAGGGGGAAGATGGGGAGGAGAATCTCTTTCACGGAGGGCCCAATCACCCCCCCTCCACCCCCCCCAGAGGGAGCCTCACCTGGCCAGCTCCTTGGCTGCCGTCTTGGCCAGCGCCTCCACCCCCGCCTTGGAAGCCGCGTAGTTCACCTGGCCCAGATTCCCCACCTGGCTGGGGAGAGGGAGAGAGGAGGTGGGGAGGGGGCCCACCTGGCAGAGAGGGGCCCAGCCTCTCCTCCCACCCCCCCCCAAACAGGAAGCGATGGCCAACGCACCTTCCCCACCACGCTGCCCAGGTGGACGATGGAGCCCCCCGTGGCCCCGCTCTCCACCAGCGCCTTTGCCACGGCCTGGGTCACCAGGAAGGCCCCCTGTGGGGAGGGAGGGAGAGGGAGAGTGAGGTCCTTGGTGGGCCCTGAGCTTCCTGGGTTTGTTGCGGGCGTTGCAATAGAAGTGGGGTAGGGATAGAGAATAGGAGAGGACAGAACAAGATAAGAATCGAATAATAGAATAGGAATTGGAAATAGAATAGAATAAGAATAGAAATAGCATAGAAGTAGAATAGAATAAGAACAGGACAGAACAAAATAATAAGAACTGACCAGAATAGAATAGAAGGAATTGGAAATAGACTAATAGAATAGGATAGGATAGGATAGAATTAGAAAGAGGGAATGGGAATGGGGATAGAGGCGGAAGGGACCTTGGAGGTCTTCTAGTCCAGCCCCCCCTGCTGGACCAAGAGACCCCCCCCCAGACCATTTCAGAGGAAGTCCCTGCCCAGCCTCTTCTTAAAAGCCCCCCCCCCCCCCCCAATTGGCCTCCAAAGGATCCTCGTCCTGTGAAACGGACCAGTTACTAGCATAGATTCCCTCCCTGTGTGGGTAGAAGTGCATCCAACACATAAACACACAATCCACGTGTGGGGTAAAGGCGGAGGAGGCTCCTGGGCTGGAAGGGCCCCCCATAACTGGGGGGGGGGGGAGAGACAAAGGCTGCCCTGATGAAAGGGGAAACCACTCAGGATAGTCAGGAAATGCCAGCCTCTCCCTCCTTCCCTCCCGTGAGCGCTGATGCCGTTGCCTGGCTGGGTGGTGAGACGTCTGCCAGGAAGGGAACCCTTGGATCCAAAGGAGGGAGGGAGGGAGGGATGGGGGGGGGGTCCCCCTTGTGGGGGGGTGGGGTGGGGGGGGGGCACCTTCAGGTTGACCCTCAGGACGGCCTCGAAGGCGGCTTCGCTCTGCCGCAGCAGGAACTCGTCCCGCGTGATCCCCGCGCAGTTCACGCAGACCGTGGGCGGGCGGGCGAAGCGCGCCTGCGCAGAAAAGGAAGAAGGGAGGGGGTGTGTGTGAGGAGGGGGCGGGGCCAACGGACGCAGGCCCCTCCCCCTCAAGAGCCCCGCCCACCTGCACCGTCCGCAGGAGCTCCTCCACGCTCCGCGCGCAGCCCACGTCCACCCGCGCGGCCTGGTGGTCCCCCGGCGGCGGCAGCGCCCGCAGCGTCTCCGCCGCCCCGGCCTCGTCCACGTCCGCCGCCGCCACCGAGGCGCCTTCGCGGGCCAGGCGCAGGCTCACCGCCCGCCCGATGCCGCTGCCGGCCCCTGCGAGGGAGGGAGGGAAGGAGAGAGACCCCCGTCAGGCCCCGCCCCCCTGGACGCCCCCTCCCCTCCTCACCTGGACGCCCCCCCCCCGCCCAGCCCCCTCCCCCCCCCCGCACCGGTGACCAGCGCCAGCGCCCCACGGAGCCTCAGCTGCGCTGCCATGGCCGGAAGCCGCTTCCCGGAAGAGGGCGACGCTCTAGGGGGCGCTCTCGGTGCCCTCTGTCCTCCCCGAGGGAGCGGAGCGGAGGGCGCGCAGGCGCAAATCAAGGCAGCTTCTCCTGCCCAGAACCCCCCCTCTTGGTGCTAATTAGAAATAGAAATATAGAATAGAATAGAAATATAGAATGAAGGAAAAGAAATATAGAATAAAAGAAAAATATAGAATGAAAAAAATATAGACTAAAAGAAAAATATAGAATAGAAATATAGAAAGAAAAACAATACAGAATAAAAGAATAGAAAAAAAGAATAGAAATTAGGAATGGAATATGGAATAGAATAGGGAATAGAATTGGAATAGAAATAGAAGAATAGAATAAGAATTAGAATAAGAAACGGGAGTTGTTAGAAATAGAACAGAATTCTTTATTGGCCAAGTGGGATTGGAGACACAAGGAATTTCTCTTGGGTGCAGATGCTCTCAGTGCACGTAAATCACGGGTCAAGCACTGGGGGGGGGGGAAAACATTCGGGGGTGGGGGGGGAAGGGAGGGAAGAACAGCTGGGGGTGTCTGCCCCCCCCCCACAGAGCGGGACCCCAAGGGGCTTGTAGGAGTGACAAATCCCTCCCTTACACATACACACACTGCAAAAGCCACCAAGGGCTCCCCCCCCCCCTGGTTGCCCCCTCCCAACTAGGCCTGCTGGGAGAGGGAGGGCTGAAAGCCTCCCAGGGCAGGACCCCGGCTCCTGTACCCATGGAAAGCGGGGTGGAGATGGGCCCCAGAGGGAGACCCCCCTCCCAGTCTGGGGGGGGGTTTACAGGCAGCCCTCGACTCCCGACCACGGCTGAGCCCCAAAGGTCTCTTGACTGAGCCTCGTTTTACGACCTTCCTTGCCACAGTGGTTAAACGAATCACCGCATTTGACAGGTTAACGGCCCGGTTGTTAAGTGAATCCCGCTTGTCAGGAGGTCGCAAAAGGGATCACGTGACCCTGGGAGACGACGACCATCATAAGCACGAGTCACTTGCCCAGCGTCTGGATTTTGACCATGTCACCAGAGTGTGAAAAAGGGCCCCAAGTCGCCTCCCTTTTCAGTGCCGTTGCAGGTTCGAGTGGTCACTAAGCAGATGGTTGTAAGTCAAGGACTTCCTGCATTGCGGAAGGAACCCCTTTCCCCATGGGGCACCCTGGGAACCCTTCCGCCTGAGGCCCGATTGCTCCTTTCCAACCCGATCGGCTAAGAAGGGGCCGAGAGCCCTTCTGTAGGACAGCGCAACGCAATCGAGTTCTGTGCAAAGAGCAGAGGGGAGCCGGATGGGAGCCGGATGGGATCCTTGGAGGTCTTCTAGTCCAGCCCCCTGCCGAACGGAGGGGTTTCCGCATCCAGAGCACAAAAAACACCACAGGAGCAGCGATCTTTGAGTCTGGACGTGTTTATTGAAGTCCTTGCTCCCATTCAGGGCTCCTCCTCCTCCTCCTCCTCCCCCCCCCCTTCCCGGAAACTCAGCCGGGTGACCGATGGCCACGTCTCCTTAGATAAGAGGCCGGGAGCCCTTGGCAGCTTTCCAGGGGGCAGCCCTTCCCCCCCCCCCCGCTCCTTCTGCTTACAAATCCTGCCCCCATTTGACCCCACCGTCATATAAAAAAAAGGGAGATAGGAAAGAAATGTATGCAGGAAACCTCTCACACACTCACTCGCACACAAACATGGCAGCTCCCCCCCCCCAAAAAAGCATGATTTTTCTTTCCTCCCCTCTGCCCCTTTTCCCACAGCAGGCCAGGCGTGGGAGGAAGAGACAGGAAACGCAGGAAATGCGATCTGCACCGTCCAGAAGAAAGATTGGGGGGGCTGTGCAAATCCTCCCCCTGGAATTGCAAGGAAGTGTCCAACTCGTCACCCCCTCCCACACACACATACACACACACACACACACACACGTACAGTACAGGTGCACCGATTCCCAGGGTGCCCCGTGGGACAGACAAGTTGGTCCCCTGGACGGCCAGACCCGTTTCCTGCTCCTGTCGCTGCCCTGGAGGACGGGGACAGCTGGGCCTCCCGTGGAATCCTCTGGAGCAGCGTGGGGGAGGAGGAGGAGGCGCCCCCTGCGGGCACGGCTGGCTCCTTCCAGCAGCCCCCTCCCCCCCCGGACGCCAGCATCTCCGCCTCGACCTCTCTACTCGTATCGGGCGATGAAGACCATCATGACTACGCCGCCCAGCAGGCTCAGCACCTCCATCAAGGACTGGACCAGCCCCGCCTCCTGCAGGAGCTCCGGGATCACAGAGACGGTGGCCACGTAGATGAAGCCGCCGGCCGTGAAGGGCAGGATCCAGGCGGTGGCCGCCTCGCCCACGCCCTCCGCCAGCAGGGAGCAGACCGTGCCCGCCAGCGCCCCCAGGGCCGTCACCAGCTGCAGCTTCATGGCCTGGGAGGGAGAGGAGGCCGGTCAGCCGAGACCAGGGAGGCCCTCGTCCCTACACACACACCCGCACAGCAGCCCCTCCGTCCCCAGGGAGCTCCGTGCGGAAGAGCCCGCGGGTCTTTGGGCCGCCCCCACCCACCTTCCGCTTCGTGCAGCCGGACTGGACGAGGATGGCGAAGTCGCCCACTTCATGGGGCACCTCGTGGAGCAGCACGGTGAGGGTGGTGATGGCGCCGACGGTGCTGCCCGCCACGAAGGAGGCGCCCAGGGCCAGCCCGTCCGTGAAGTTGTGGGCGAAGTCGGCGGCCAGGTTGAGGTAGCCGGCTACACGCATGGCTGGGGGAGGGGAGGGGGGGAAGGGAGCGAGAGATCAGTCGGGGTGCTCTGGCTGGACGGACCCAGCACGCCCCTCCCTCCCTCCCGATGCCCTGAGCCCCCCTCACCAGACTCCGGAGGCTCCTCCGTCTTCCTGGCAGTTGGGGCGGCTGCTTCCCCTGCCGGCCCTCCGACCCCCTCCTCCTCCTCCCCTTCGTCATCGCTGCTCTTGGCCTTGGTGGCCTTGGCGGCTGCAGGAAGGGCAAAGGAAGAGCGTGGAACAGGAGGCGTTGAAGGACGGGGCCGCCCTGAGGGGTCCCCACTTCTGCTGTGCTCGCCTGCCCCAAATGTCCCAGAGGAGAAACTTCTTCACAGTCCTCCCTAAGTGGCTTATGGAGACAGCCTCCTGCCCCCAACCATCTGGGTCCTCCTTTTACGGGCCTCAGAAGGACGGAAGGCTTGAGTTGACATTGAGCTGGTCAGGACTGAACTGCTGGCAGTGAGCAGAGTGCTGCATTCTAAACCCTGCCCCACGGTGGGCTCCCAAGGGCTGCTATGGGGCAGGGATTCCAGAGGGATCCACCTCCCCATTCCATGTGGGGGGAGACTCCACAGCTCCCGAGTCCTTCCCCAGCACCCTGGATCTTGGCATCGGAGGCAGCTGGGATGCCGTCCGTGGCAGCTGTACCCACCGTGGCTGTGTCCGTGGCTGTGTCCGTGTCCCCCTTTGACGTGCCTGACAAACTTCTCCACCACCAAGAAGGCCACGATGCCGCTCAGGACCCAGAGGCCGACGGCCATCGTGTGCTGGTGCTTGGGGCCTGGAAGGAGGCGAGGGGCAGCACTCAGGGGCTTGCAAGGGGGTGGGGAGGGCTCTCTCTTTTTAAGGATTCGCCCTCCCCAACCCCCCTGCCCCGTAAAGGCCGAGGAAAGGGACCGGTTCTCCTCTAGTTGCCCCCCCAGTTCGGCCATCAGGGAGACAGGCGCCCAGAACCCCACTTCAGCGAAGGGCGGCAGAGTTCCCCCTCTTCAGCCCCCAGGGCATTGCCTCGGTCCCTACCTTGGTGGGAGTGGCCGTGGCCGGAGGGCTTGGCGTGGGAATGGCCGTGGCTGCCGCTTTCTTCTCCGTGGGGAGCATGGGACTCTGCCGGGGGGAGAGAAGCACCAGCCGTGGGACCTCACACGGGCCCTGTCACCGTCCCAGTGAGTGGGTGGGGGGTGTAGCGGGGACTCACCCAGGGCGTGGGGGATGAGGTGCAGGAAGGCGTCCCCCAGGAGGCCCCCCGAGGCGAAGCTGAGCAGGAGCTTGAGCAGGGCCTGGTGCTGGGGGCTGTTGGACTCCACCGGGATCAGGAAGAGGATGAAGTAGGGGGCGGCGCTGATCAGGAGGGTCGCCCCCAGGGCCTGCGGGGGAGGGGGGGAAGGGGAGAGGGCTCGGTCACCCTCCAGACCCCCAGGGGGGGAGGAAGCAAAGGGGGAAGCCCCCCACTCGGGACCCCCCCACCTCCGCCTGGCTGGAGGGAACCAGGAGGGCGCCTTCCTCCCCCCCCCCAGAGTCGGAGGCGGTGCAGGGAAGCCCCCCCCCCCCGACCCTTTCCCCTGCGGGGACCTGCACCCCACACCGGCTGAGGAGGGGGTCCCTTTCCCTCCCACTCACGTAGCTCCACAGGCGGAAGGGCTCCAGCTTCTCCCTCCTGGCCGGGGCCCCCCTCTGCCCGAAGGAGCCTTTGGGGGACCCCGCGGGGCTCTCGTGCAGGCGTTCCCCGTGGGAGTGGGCGTGGCCTTGGTGGGAGTGGGCGTGGCCCTGGTGGGAGTGGGCGTGGCTGTGGCCCTCGTGGGCGGGGCCTCCGGGCCCCGGGCCGTGCCAGATGTGCTCGTGCGTGTGCCCGTGGCAGCCGTGTCCTCCGTGGGAGTGCCCGTGGCGCGCGTCCCCGTGCTGGGCGGAGGCGGCGCACAGCAACGCCGCGCAGACCGCCAGGGCCGCCACCGGGGCCCCTCGGAGCCCTCCGCCGCCGCCGCCGTTCCTGGCCATCGTCCTGCGGAGCGGAAAGGCGCCTTAGCGGGAGGCTGCTCTCTATGGCCGCGCTCCCCCCCGCCCCCTGGGGCCCCTCTGCGCCCGCGCTCTATGGCCGCGCTCCCCCGCCCCCACTGGGGCCCCTCTGCGCCCGCGCTCTATGGCCCCCGCGGGACCCCCAGGCTCACCCGGCTCCCGCAGGCAGAGAAGGCAGAAGCGCCGGGCTCACACCAGACGTGGCACCCAGGCCCCGCCCACCGCCCCTCCCAACCCTCGCGAGAGAGAGAGAGAGAGCGCCCCGCCCGCCCGCCCGCCCGCATCATGGCGGCCGCCCCGTAGAGGAAGCAGAAGCCCGCCCTTAGCAAAGATGGCCGCCGCCGCCCTGACTGCGGGGCCGAGGGAGGTTTTCCCCGCCAGCCTCCTCCTCCTCCTCCTCCTCCCCGGGTTCCGCCATCTCCGCTCTCGGAGGCGCCGGAAGGCCTGGCGGGGAACGCCCTCCCTCGCTTCCTTCCCCCCCCCCGCGCTCGGGGGTCGCAGCGGCTCGGGCTCGCCGCGGAGCACGCCGGGAGTCCCCCCCGCCCGGGCCAGTCGGCGGGCGCGGGGCATGCCGGGAGTCTGGCCAAGGCCGGAGAGCCGCGCCGAGGCCCCCGCGGTGCATGGTGGGTAAGCGGCGGCGGCGGCGGCGCCCGGCAGGGGCGGGGGCGGCGGGGGCGGAGTCCGGGGCGCCCGGCGGGACCCAGCGCGGCCATGGGGGACTCGGGACGGGGAGGAGGAGGAGCAGGTACGGGGGCTTCCTTCCCCGCCGCCGCCGCCGCCGCCGGTCCCGCTTCTCCCCCCCCCTCCCCCCGCGGGAGCCTCCGCGGATCCCGCCCTGCGGAAGATCGAGGCTCTTCCCGGGGAGCCTCCGATCGCCGCTTCTCCCGGCGGCCGACGCTCCCTTCCCTTCCTCGGGATCCCCTGGCCGGGAGCGCCGGAGGCTCCTGCGGGAGGAGCGGCGGCGGCGGCCTTCCGGGCTCGGAAGCCTCCCTGTGGGTGGGTGGGTGGGTCTCCTTTGGGGCAGGGTGGGGGGGGGGCCTCTGGAGGGCGGGGGTCGGCCTGACTCCCTCCCCCCCCCCGCTTCCAAGGGAGGAGGCGGGTCTCTTTTAAGCGAAGGGAGCCGGAGGGGAAATGTCCGGTCCCCGGGTGCGGAGGGGAGGTTGGGGGCCCCGCCTGATCCCCCCCCCACGCCCCCTCCAGCGGCCCCCTCCCCGAAAGGAGATCCATCCAGGAAGCGGCTCGGGGGGGGGGCCTCCCTCCCCCCCCTCTCTGGCCACTCTCCCCGGGGGAGGGGCTGCCCTGTGAGCCCCCCCCCCCTCCGCACCCGGAGACTTGAGGCTTTTTGGGGAGGGGTCTCACCCCCCCCCCCCCGGTGCGGTTGGCAGCCTCCCTCTTGCTTAAAGCAGCCCCGCCTCCTCCCTTGGAAGCCCCCCTCCCGGCCTTAAAGGCTTCCCCCTTGATCCCAGGAAGAGGGGGGGTGTCTTTCTTTCCCATTTCTCTCTGAGGGGAGGGGGAAGAAGAAGAGAGGAGGGGCTGCTGGCCCCCTCCGGTCCCTTGTGGGGAAAGTGTCATTCCCCCCCCCCTCTTTAATCCCTTTTTCCAAGGGGGCCTTTTTCTTCCTTTGAAAACGCCCCCCCACCCTCCCCCCAAGGAGCTTCTCCAAAGAACCTGTCAACCTTTTCCAAGAAATCCACCAGAAAAATCAAAACAAACCCCAGACATTCAGGTTGCTTTTTTGGGGGGGGGGTGAAAAGCCTCTTTGGGACAACGGTGACCCCTTTGGGCCTTTGTGGCTCGGGAAGCCCCCCTCCCCACCCCCAGGAGCTCTGCAATGCTGGGGGGGGGGGCCTCCGTGACTCAAGACGCTGAGCTTCTCCATCCAAAAGGTCGGCCGTTTGAATCCCTAGTACGGGTCTCCTGTGTGAGCAGGGGGTTGGGCTAGATGACCTCCAGGGACCCTTTTGACACTGTTACTGAGGTTGTTTTTTTTTTTTTATCAGCCCCCCCCTCCTTTCTTTGAGTGCTCTCCCCCTTCCTCCAATCAAACATAAAATCCTTGCTGGGATTTGGGGCAGGCCTTGTCCAGTCTTTCTGGGCAGGAAAGGAAGGTTCCCCGAGTGCCCCCAGGTGCTGATTATGTGGGGAGGGGGCTGGCCAGGGACAGAAT
Source organism: Thamnophis elegans (assembly GCF_009769535.1). Taxonomy (NCBI): domain Eukaryota; kingdom Metazoa; phylum Chordata; class Lepidosauria; order Squamata; family Natricidae; genus Thamnophis; species Thamnophis elegans. Next base: position 298,001 of record NW_022473899.1, on the reverse strand, counting down.
TCTCCACCTGTGCCCACCTGGATGTGTGTGTTGGGGGGGGGGGCAGGAGGGTGCCTGGAGAGTCTGCCCTTCCCGTCCAGGCAGAAGAGGGGAAGGGAAAGAACCATCCACGTCCTCCACGGGGGGGGGGGAGAGGGGCAGGGGAGAAGAAGTGGCAGCCCCGAGGACCCCCCCCCTCGCTCTTCCCCCATGTCCCAGGAAGCCGCAGCCGCTGCCAAGCGCCAGCCAGTCATGTGACTGCCGGTCGCCTTGCAAAATACCCGCGGAGGGAGGAAGCTGTGGGAGGGCGGGTGGGGGCTAAGGAGGAAGTCTTCAGGGAGGGACTCTGCAACCCGGCATCTGGGTGGGGGGGGCTGGGGGGCCTCCGACTCTTATATTAACCCGCCCCCCCCCTCCCTCCTTTCTTTTCCCTCTCCCTCCGCCCCCCCCCCCCTGAAGACTGCAGGAGTCCCGACAGCTCTTCGCTCAGCAGCTCTCCCCCTCTGCGGGGCCTGGGAGCCTCCCCGCCCCCTGAGCCTCCCCCCCCTCTGCACCCCTCCATGATCGGCTCCGCCATGACCAGCTCCATCGGTGGGCTGGGCTCCCCCTTCCCGGTCATCAGCTCCTCCATGGGCTCCCCGGGACTCCCGGCCACCCCCTCCATCGGCTACGGGCCCGTCAGCAGCCCCCAGGTAAGCAGCGGAGGCCGGGCGGGTGGGGCCGCGGGGTCCCCAGGCCCCGCCTCTGACGGCCGCCCCGCCCCTTTCAGATCAACTCCACGGTCAACCTGTCCGGCCTCCACTCGGTCAGCAGCTCCGAAGACGTGAAGCCTCCGGTGGGCATGAGGGTCCTGCCAGGCCACCCCCACAGCGGGCTCGTGCCCGGGAAGCGGCTCTGCGCCATCTGTGGGGACCGGTCCTCGGGTAGGTGGGGCAGAGCTGCCCTCTTTTTTTGCGGGGGGGGGGGACAATGGAATGGGGGGGGGGCTGGGATTTTGCGGAGGGAGGGGTCTGCTCCGGGCATGGAGTGAGCCCTGCTGTGCCCCCCAGGGAAGCACTACGGGGTGTACAGCTGCGAGGGCTGCAAGGGCTTCTTCAAGCGCACCATCCGGAAGGACCTCACCTACACCTGTCGCGACAACAAGGACTGCATCGTCGACAAGCGCCAGCGCAACCGCTGCCAGTATTGCCGCTACCAGAAGTGCCTGGCCACCGGCATGAAGCGCGAAGGTAGTGCACGGGGGGTGGCCAGCAGAGGGCCTCCGGGGTAGCCTCTCAGGAGAGGGAGGGAGGGAGGGTCTGCCTCCCGGCCCTTCTGCCCCCCACCAACGCTTGGCCCCCCCCTCTTTTGCCTCCGCCGCGGTGCAGCCGTGCAGGAGGAGCGCCAGCGGGGGAAGGAGAAGGACGGGGAGGGGGAGCTGGCCGGCACCGGGGCCAATGAGGACATGCCGGTGGAGAAGATCCTGGAGGCCGAGCTGGCCGTCGAGCAGAAGTCGGACCAAGGCGTCGACGGAGCCGGCACGGGGGGCAGCTCGGTGAGTTGGGGAAGGGGAGCAGCGGGATCAGAGCGGTCCCTCCACCACCCCACCGACACAGACGAGGTAAGGGGGCCGGGTGGGGTGGAGGAGGGGGCTGGGCGGGGGGGGCAAGGAGGGAGGAGGGAGAGCTGCCGGGGAATGGCTCTGCCTGGCTTGTGGGGGGCGGTCCCAGTGCTGGCTCAAGTGTCCCTCGTCCCACCCTCCGCCTGCCTGTCGCCCCCTCCTCTTCTCCTGCAGCCCAACGACCCGGTGACCAACATCTGCCAGGCGGCAGACAAACAGCTCTTCACCCTGGTGGAGTGGGCCAAGCGCATCCCCCACTTCTCGGAGCTGCCCCTGGACGACCAGGTCATCCTGCTCCGGGCCGGTGAGTCAGCCTGGGGCCCGGCCTGGACGTCGGCCATTGGGAGGGGATCCCGGATACGTACGAGACCCTGGTCTCACGGCAGCCTCTCTCTCTCTCTCTCTCCCTCCCCCCGGCAGGCTGGAATGAGCTTCTGATCGCCTCTTTCTCCCACCGGTCCATTTCGGTGAAGGACGGGATCCTGCTGGCGACCGGGCTGCACGTCCACCGCAACAGCGCCCACAGTGCTGGCGTGGGGGCCATCTTCGACAGGTGAGGGGCAGGGGAGGGCGGCTGGGGGGGCAGAGAGCCCAGTTGCAGACGGGCGAAAGGGACAGCCTTCGGTGGGGGCTCCCCCTGCCTCTCCACCCGGCAGCCGAGGTCCCCCCACCAAGGGCAGCTGGCTCTTCTGCCCCCCCCTTCCCCCCAGGGTGCTGACCGAGCTGGTGTCCAAGATGCGCGACATGCGGATGGACAAGACGGAGCTGGGCTGTCTGCGCGCCATCATCCTCTTCAACCCAGGTAGGCCTTTCTCCCCCCCAGGAGCATCGCCGTCCCGTCCCCCCCACCTCCTGGGCGTTCCTTTTGGTTCGGACTGGTTTGGCTGAACCGGTAGTGGAACCAGCGGTGACCCAGGGCTGCCGCGCTCCCCAAACCGGTTCCCCGATCTCTTCTCCCATTTCTGGCATGTTCCTGCACATGCGCTAAACGCCCTCGCAGCGAAGCGGCAGTAAAGCTGTTAAGGACCCACCAATGATGTGACCCACTCTGGTCTTCCTCTCTTCTTCCGCCAGATGCCAAGGGTCTCTCGAACCCCGGGGAGGTGGAGCTGCTGCGCGAGAAGGTCTACGCCTCGCTGGAGTCCTACTGCAAGCAGAAGTACCCGGATCAGCAGGGGAGGTCGGTAGGGCTGGCGGGGAGGGGAGCTGGGCCGGAGACCTCACCCCTTCCCCCGGGGCCAAGCCCATTGTGCGGGAGGGGCTTTGGCTGTGTTAGGGTCAACGGAGTCTTCCCCCTTCCCTGCTTGCCTATGCTCTCTCATTGGGGGGGGGGATGGAGGGACCCCGGGCCCTTCAAAGCCCTCCTGGGGGAGCCCCCTCCTCCCCACCGAGGGCCTGACCTCCCCCCTGCCGCCCCCCAACCCCCAGGTTTGCCAAGCTGCTGCTGCGCCTGCCCGCCCTGCGGTCCATCGGCCTGAAGTGCCTGGAGCACCTCTTCTTCTTCAAGCTGATCGGGGACACCCCCATCGACACCTTCCTGATGGAGATGCTGGAAGCCCCCCACCAGATGTCCTGACCCCGCACCCCCCCAACCCCAACTCCCCCGAGGACCGGAGGGTTGCTGCCAAGACCGCCGGGGAACTCACAGCCCCCTCCCCCCGGGGGGGGGCTCTGCATTGGGGCAGGCGGCTGGACTTCCCAGCCACGGTGGGGTGGGGGCTAGCCCCCTCCCCACCTTTGCATAAATCCCGGGGGTCCCCCTCAGCCAGCCTCTGAGTGCTGGGGTGGGGTCCCTCACCTGGGAAAGGGGCTCCCGTAACGCTGCTCCCCCCAATCGGCTTGTGTGGGAAGCCCCCTGGGCTGAGGATGGGACGTTTCCCGGGCTCCTGGGGGGGGGGGAGGTAGGCTTCTCCCCCCCCTCCATTGCAGCTTGGGAAGTGGCCCCCGTCCTGCTGCCTTGCCACCCCCACCCCGCCCCAAAGCCGGCTTTTTGGCAGTGGGTTTCTGGCAGCCCCTGTCACGGTTCTGAAATGGTTCCCGTTTCTTGCAGGGAGGGGGCTCCATTGAGCCCCCCCCTCCCTCTCCTCTTCTGGCTTAGCACTTTTGACTGTATCGGCCCTCATCTATGCAAGGGGCACGTCCTGGGGGGGGGGGCAGCCCCTCATGCCGGACAGCCTGCTCGCCCCCCCCTCCTGACACAGAGGAGCCCACTGCCCCACGTCCTTGGGGTGTCCTGGGGCAGAGCTCCCCCTCTCAACCCCCCCCCCCAGGAAGGTAGGGGGCTGCCCTGACTGGCCGAATTGGAAGCCCCTCCCTGCCCCCCTTGGCTGATGCCCTTCCCTTGCGCTCCGAGCACTGGCTTTGTAAGGCCTGGGGGGGGGAGAAGGGGGGGTGTCTCCCCCTGTCTCCCCCCACCGCAGGCCCATATGCCTCTTGCTGCTTCCTCCCCCCCCCCGTCCCCCATTTATGTGACCTTCCCCCAATAGGGGAACATGTTGGTTTAATCAACCGAGGGCAAATCGTTTGGGCCCCCCACCCACCTCAGCTGCCCCCCCCTCCCGCTTTGTTTCTCTTCCCCCATTTTAATTGGGCGTCCGGGGCACTCCCTTTGCTCCCCCCTCCCCCGGAATCAGGAATGCAGAACTTCTGAGCATGTGCAGAGCGCCAGGCTGCGATGTCGCCAGAGGCTGCCCGGCTGTTACGGAAGAGATTTTTCTCCGCCTCTTGAGGGGGGGGGGGAAGCACGGATGTTGAAACTTTGGGGGACCCCCCCCCCTCCGAGCACCTCATGGACTGTGGCCGCAGGCGGTTGGAAGCGGGCCACGGGTTCCCCAGCCCAGGCGAGAGACCGGCATTCCCGGCACCTGCCAGCCGGGTCCTCGGACATCCGGCGGCCGCCTCTGCGCAACAGACTACCTTTCGATAGTTTGGAATCCTAGTTAGGTTTCTCTGTGGCTTTTGCTCAAACCTGGTTAATAAAACACAGCTGTTGTGTTTGCATTACGTACCACGCAAATAAACCATGTATTGTGGTTTTAAGGGAGCAGTCTGGTTTCTCACTGGGTGCAAAGCCCCGAGCCGTCTCATTCTCCCTCACGCCCCCCCCCTACGTCCGGAAAAGTTCCTGAGTTACTCCCCGCAGTTCTTTCCTCGGCCGCTGGGGGGCAGCCGCACCCTCTCACCTGCGCCTCCTTAGGGGAAACTCCTTCACCCCGTCTCTTGCCCCTCCCCTCGCTATGTTGGAATTGGGTCGGGGGTCTCCCGTGGCCCAAAGCATCCCACAAGCCACTTCTGCCTTCTCGTTGGGGGAGGGGGGCTCAAGGGATTCGGGGCGCCCCGCCAACCCACCCCCGCAAGGGCGCAGGTTCGGTTCCTTTGCCCCCCCCTTCAGGAAATTCCCCGCATGCCGTCGGCTGGAAAGGACAGCCCGGGTTCTCACCGCCCCCCCCCCCGTGGCCCGGGCTGACCCCCGTTGCCGGCGGGCTGCGCTCGTCTCCCCCGAGGCTTCCGACTGGCTCCTCCCGCCTTCTGCGGCTCCTTTTCGGCTCTGAGCCGCACAGAAGGGCCTTGTGCGTCTCCCCCGACGGGGACTCAGCCGGGCGGAGCCTGCGATGGGCTGAGCTCCGGACCTCCTGGGCACGTGCAAAGGGCGGGCGGCTGAGGGGCCCATGCAGCGCTGTCCCCCCCCGCTCCCGACTGCTGCTGGGGTCCCCGGAGCGCTTCTCCGCCCGGCCTTGCCCAGGGCCCCGTGGCTGGCAGGGCGGGGAGAGGCTCTGCGGCCGGAGCCGCCACACCCGCAGCCCAGAATAGCCGGCCGCGCATTCCTCGCCGTCCAGCCGGGCTCCACCCAGGGCGCCAGCCAGAGGGGGTGGGTGGGCTTCGTGAGAAGCAGAGGAAGGGTCTGGGCTTGCCCCCCCCCTTGCCCAGCCTCCCCCCTCCAATGGCTTTCCCCCTCCCACGGCATCGCCCAGAGCTCCCCACGCGAGCCGGGGAAGCGAGGGCGCTCTGCTTGTGCTCAGAGGCCCCTGGTGCTTGGAAGTGCGACCCTGTAGGACGGAGGCTGACCCGAGGACGGGCTCGGAGTCCCCCCGTCTCCCGTGGGGCTTGTGCCCTGCCGCCTCCCCCCCCCACAGCTCCCTCTCTGCCTCCTCCAGCGAAGGCCAAGACGACCCCACCCGCCCTGGCCTCCTTGCCTCGCCTGCCTCTGCAAAGTGGGGGGGGGCTCTCTGTGGCTCATTTGCTGGGCAAGCCCCTTCCCTTGACAGGTGGTGGGTGAAGCCACGATGGGACCCTCCCCTTTACAGGGCAGGCCGAGGGGGGCTGCAGGGGTTTACCAAAGAGCTGAGAAATGGGGGAGCTGGGCATTGGGGGGGGCTCCTCCCATCTGGTGAGCCACCCTTAAGGTAGCAGCCCCCCCCCCCGCCTCACCCAGTCTGGGCAGAGGGGGGCCCCAGAGGACGAAGGGCCGGCCGGATCCTAGGAAGAAGAAAGCTGCAATTAGCCGGGTGGAGTCGGACGGCCGCAGCACCCCGCCCGCTCCAAGGCTGGTCCCCAGGGCGAGGGATGCCCCCCCCACCGTCCCGCCTGCAGCTCTGCCACCAGAGTCACCAGAGACCCACAGGACGCCCCCCCCTCCCCTCCACCTGCCTTTTGCTGGCTTCTCCTGACTTCCTCATCGCTGGAGCTCCCCCCCCCCCCGTGCTCTCCGTGAGGCCACCGGCCTGGCTGGGGAGATGCAGAGGGACCGGCCAGGCTGCGCGTCGAGGCGCAGCTCGGGGGGGGGGGAGGGGGCTCCAGACGGGGCCCCTTTTAAGGGCTCGTGGACGTCCTGCGTGCGTGGCTGGCTGGGGGATTCTGGGAGTTGGAGTCCACAAGTCTTAAAGTTGCAAAGTTTGGGGAGGGCTGCAGCTTAGCTCCACGGCAGGAGCGGAGATGGCGTTGCCCCTCCCTCTCCCCCACACCAGAGGGGGACATGAGGGGCAGGATTGCTTCTCCTCTTGGAGAGTCTGGAAGGGCCCAGAGCAGAGACGGGATTCAGCAGGTTCTGAGCAGTTCTGGAGAAACGGTAGCGGAAAGTTTTAGTAGTTAGGAGAACCGGGAAATACCACCTCTGGCTGCCCCCTCTCCCCCCTGTTCTCTGCCCCCCCCCCGAGCCCCAGCTGATGGGGAGGGGAGGGGGATTTTGCAGGACCCTTCCCCTGCCACTCCCACCAAGCCACGCCCACAGAACTGGTGGTAAATGTTTTTTGCATCCCACCACTGGCAGAGAGGCCTGACTCCCAGGTGGGGAAGCCACAGAGGTGAGGGGGGGGCCTCGTCATTGCAAACTGGAGGGAGAATTGGGGACTGAGCGAGGGGGGGTGTCGCCTGATGCTACTCTGCAGGGAGAGCTGGGACTAGGGAGGGGCTGCTCTCCCCACCGGCCCCACCTCAGCCTGACCCCCCCACCTAACACTGAGGGTCAGGGAGACGTTGGTTTGGCTTAACCATAAAGATTTCTCTGGATGCAGAGAATGACGGTTTGTGCAGGAAACCATGGTTTAAGCAGCCGCATTGTGTGCGACGCCGGCCTTCATCTCCTTCTGCTTAGAGCCAAGGTGGCGCAGTGGTTAAATGCAGCACTGCAGGCTACTGCTAGATCAGCAGGTCAGCGGTTCAAATCTCACCGGCTCAGGGTTGACTCAGCCTTCCATCCTTCCGAGGTGGGTAAAATGAGGACCCAGATTGTTGGGGGCAATATGCTGACTCTCTGTAAACCGCTTAGAGAGGCCTGAAAGGCCTATGAAGCGGTATATAAGTCTACTGCTATTGCTATTGCTATTGCTGGGCCAGGAAACACCAGATCCTCTGTGTGTGTGTGTGTGTGTGTGTGTGTGTGTGTGTGCTTGCGCACAGGGATTCCGGCTGAGATGGAAGTGGGGCCGTTCTCCTTCCAGTGGCCTCCTTTCCTGCCCCGGGGAAGGGAGGGGAGGGCACAGCTGGGATTCCCCCTCCCACCACCTGCTAGCATCTTTTGAGAAAGTTGGGGGTGTTGCACCTGTAGCCTCCCCTGCGCCTCCTGGGGAACACAGGGGCGCCCCCCCCCCAGGCAGGGAAAACTGAATTTTCCAAATGTTGTGTTTGTACAATATCAATGTGCAGTGAGGGATGCTGATTTCAGCTCCTGATACAGACACACACACACAGACACCATCACCACAACTGAGCCTGGGAGGATCTCTTGGCCCATCGCCCCCTCCTGCACCGGCCCCACAGAGGAGGACAGGAAGGCGGCCGGCTAATTTCGGCTTCCTAATTACAGTGTCTCTCCTGGACTCCGGGCTCAGCTGGAGGGGGCGGGTGGGGGGGTGGGGAGGCTGTGAAGCCTGACCACATCTGCTGGAGGGACATCCAGCTGTGGCCAGAGAGGGCTTTGGAGGCGGAAGAGCTGCGGGGCAGGGCCCGCCGGGCACAGCTGTGAGAAGTGGCTGATGGGCAGAAGTGGGGGGGGAGGGAGGGAGGTTCCTGGCTGCCGTTTGAAAATGGGGTTGCCTCCCGTGGGGCAACAGCAAAGGTGCCTCGGCACGTACGCACACACACACACACACACACACACACAGAGCCGCTCTGAGCAAGGTGGCACAATGCTGGCCTGTGGAACTCACGGCCACAAAGAGGGCCAGGGGCTCAGATGGGTTAAAAAGGGACTGAAAATTACTGGAGGGGGGGCGGGGCCGCGACTGAGGATTTGGAGGAAGGGGAGAGCCCTCCAGTGCCCAGGGGAGGGGGCCAATGGGAGGAGGAGCCCTATGCCAAGGTGTGCCAGGCTGCAGGCCTTTCTCCTTTCAGCCAAGGGGGGGGGGAGGACGAGACAGACTCCTACTTCATGGTCCAGAATTTGGTTTGCCAAATCAGAGGCTCTTCACGGCCTGTGGGGGTTTCCTGTGGGGCAGAATCTCTGGGGCAGAGCCAGGCACAGGCATCCAGACCCGAAGGTGCAGAGTTCAAGGTAACTACTTCATTGCTTTCTGCCTGTCGCACAGGAATCTTCCCAGGCTGGGAGCAGATGGAGAAAGCCCCCTGCAGTTTAAAGGGGGAGGGTTGAGTTCTGGACCCCCCCCTGGCCTCTCTGCAAGGACCCCAGGCTGATTCTGTGCCTGAGGAGTTGCCCCCTACCTGGCTGGGGGGGGGGTTCCCCAAAAGGAGCCTCTCTTGACAATGTGAGATGCACCCTTCGCTCCCCAAGCCCCCCGGGGAGGCTACCTCTGGACCCTGCCCACCTGTCCAAATCTCAGCCCTTCCCCCCATGCCCTCCCCCTCTTTCTGTTACAGGAACAAAAAGAGCAACTCTTTCTGTGGGGGTCTCCTGGGAGACTGGACCCCTGGGGTTGGGAGGGGGGAACAGTTCTGGGTATTGCTGTCAGAGCAGGAAACTTGGGAGAATCTTGCAGCTCCCTGTGGCTGGGCTCACTTCCTTGAGCCGGGTGCAGCCTGGGGATGTGGGGGGCGGGAGGCTCTGTTCTGTAAAGAGGCCCCCCCTTTGGTGGACTTTTAATGTGGATTTGAAGCTGCACCACCTCCGAGGGCTGGGCCCTCCTTCAGCACCCCCTGGGGCAGAAAAGATGGGGGGGGCATCAGTCAAGGAAGTAGCACCCACCTTGCCCTGAAACGGGGGAGACAGAAGGCCGCCCTCAGCCCCCCACTTGGGGGTCTGCAGAGGAAGGGGGCAATCTGGGTCTGGTGCTTCCTTTGGGGGTCCCTGTTGGGGGGGGATCCGTGGGTGCTAAGCAGCTGCTGTATCCAGCCTTCCCATGATGTGGGGGGGGGGGGTTTCAAAGAAGGGACCAGAAACTGCGAAGAAAAAAGGGCTCTCCCATCTTTTGGGGGGCAGGATGGAGCTAGAGGGTGGGAGGAAAAGGGGAGATGTCTCAGCTGCCTCGAGGGCCCCCCAGAGGGGATCTAGCGGGCTCCAGGGCCGCCATCCAACCGGTGCAGAGCCGCTCAAAGGGAAAGGCGAGGCGGCGGGCGGAGGGCGGCGCCCACGCGGGAAGGTGGCTGGCGGGGCGGGGGCGGTCAGGCCAGGGCGGCCCTGGGGGTTGGGCGGGGCGGGGGCTGTCCAGGCCGGCCGAGAGGCAGAAGGACCGGACGGCGAGCCAGGCTGCCTGGGGCTGCGCCGGAGCTACAGCGACACCGCCGCTCTTGCGCTCCTCCCCAGACACCACCGCCGCTGCCCCTCGTCCCCACGGGTCGCCCGTTCCGAGGCTCGCTTCGCCCCCCGAGGACCATGGAGCTCGCCCGGCGGCTGCTGGCGCTGGCGTTGCTGGCGCTGCCCGCCTGCCTGGCCGCTCAAGCAGGTAAGCGGGGCGGACGCGCCATCGGGTCGCCCGCCTCGAGGCGGCTGGGGGAGGTCGGGCTCTGCCCGGGGGGAGAGTTGGGTCTTTGCCCGACAGGCCAGCCCTCCTCTCCCCCGCCCGCGCCGTCTCCTCGGGCCGGGAGCAGGTCTCCGCTTTTTTGGGGGGGGGGGTTGCCAGGCTGCGTGGGGGGGGGCAGAAACGCTTAATTTGAGGGGAGAAGCTCCGCTAGGACGTTTTGTGTGTGTGTGTGAGAGAGAGAGAGAGGGAGGGAGGGAGGGAGGGAGGGAGGGGAGAAAGAGAGAGGGGGGGAGCTCATTTGGCCGCCGCTGCCCGTCGAGGTCTCAGGCGCGCTCCTTGCCACCTCCAGGCTTAGAGTAGAACGGAGCTGGAAGGGACCTTGGAGGTCTTCTAGTCCAGCCCCCTGGCCAAGCAGGGGACCGTAGACCATTCCAGAAAAAAAAGGGGGGTTCCAGTCTCTTCTTAAACCCCCCCCCCCCCCCAGTGACGGAGCGCCCACGATTTCAGCCGCCTGTCTTAGCCGCTCGCCTCGAGCCCTGCAGGTGGCGGGCGCGTGTCCGACGGGCGCCGCCACGTGGTGATGTGCCTCCCGTGGGTGGTTTGGGCGCCCGACTGGGACCGGGCGGCGGACACCGGCCAGGGGTGGGGGTGGGGGGCAGGCGGTGGAGACGCGGACGCTGCGCCCGGTTGGAGGTGCGACCCGAAGCCCGTCTGGTAGAGCGGCTCCCCCGCTCCAAGCCCCCTTAGGCAGCGCCTGTCCCGTGTGGAGGGGAGCTGGGAAGGGGAAGACGGGGCGGCGGCGGCGGCGGCTGCGGAGCGTCGAGGCAGGCGGAGAGCTAAGCTGGCAGCGTCCGCCTCGCCTGCTCGTCCCTCCCCGCTGCGGCGCGGCGCTGCCCAGACAGGGCGGCCTTTGTGCGGCGGGAACAGAGGCCGAGTGTGCGGTGCGCTGCCTCCCGGGAGCGGCTTGTTTGCCTTTGGGCGGCGGCCCCAAAAAACTCCGTGGCGGCCGCGCCCCCCCCTCCCCATGCCAGGCAAGCAATGCCCCCCCCCCTCCGACGCTCCCTCTGTCCGGCACTCTGCTTTGCCCGCATTTAGCCGGCGCTCCGCTTGGCTTTGGGGCCGTTCGGGGGTCCCCCCTCCCTGGCCCACCTGCATCTCCCACCCACCCCTCTCCCATCCCATCCTCAGGCATCCCCGGTGGTGGAGGGGGGCTTGTGAGGAGGGGCTGCCTAGAATAGCTTGGGATAGTAAAATGGGCACCATATAAATTTAATAAATCAAGGGGGAAGGGGAGAAAGGCTCTTTTCCCATTGTGTTGCCCAGATACCTTGGCACTCATTGCCACTTGATGTTCCCATGTCACGTTCTTGCCCTGGATGATGGGGTGGGTACACCAGACAGTCCCCCCCTCTCACCCTGCCACAATGGAAACACACTTGGACTGGGGGGGGGCTCAAAACCAGGTGGGAAGGCATGGGGGGGTCTGGAGAGGTCATCTAGTCCATCTTCTCATCAGGACCTTCAGGTGACCTGGGAGGGACCAGGTTGGGGTCTCATCATGATGGGGGAAATCTGTGTGGTTCCTAAGAGTTGTCAGGAGAAGGACAGTAGCACCAAGGTCACGGAAAGGGATACTATGGCTTTACACACTTGGAGTATTTTATGCAGTTCTGGTCACCACGATGTAGAAAAGATGCGGAGACTCTGGAAAGAGAGCAGAGAAGAGCAGCAAAGAGGATGAGGGAGGACTGGAGGCTAAAACAGAGGAAGAACGGTTGCAGGAACTGGGCATGGCTAGTCTAGTGAAGAGAAGGACCAGGGGGGACATGCTGGCAGTCTTCCAATCTCTCAGGGGCTGCCCCAAAGAAGAGGGAGTCAAGCTGTTCTCCAAAGCATCTGAGGGGAGGACAAGAAGCAATGGGTGGAAACTAATCAAGGAGAGAAGCAACTTAGAACTAAGGAGAAATTTCCTGACACTCAGAAGAATTAATCAGTGGAACTACTGGCCTCCAGAAGTTGTGAATTCTCCAACACTGGAGGCTTTTAAGAGGAGTCTGGACAGCCACCTCTTTGAAATGATGTAGGGATTCCTCCTCCTTGAGCTGGGGGTTGGACTAGAAGACCTCTGAGGTCCCTTCTAGCCGTAGAATTCTATTGGTAGCAATAGCCCTTAGACTTATATACCGCTTCACAGGGCTTTCCAGCCCCCTCTAAGCGGTTTACAGAGTCGGCCTCTTGCCTGCAAACAATCTGGCTCCTCATTTGACCCACCTGGGAAGGACGGAAGGCTGAGTCCACCTGGAGCCTGGTGAGATTCGAACTGCCAAATTGCAGGCAGCAGAAGGAGCCTGCAATGCTGCACTCTCACCGCTGGGCCACTGTGGCTCATGGCTGTAATCCCTGCGATTGGGCCAGCCTCCTGCCTGGAAAATGGGGGGGGGGGGCTTTATGACCCTCCCAGGCTCTCTTCCACGGCAGGATGAAGGGTGGCACAACTGCCTCGGTTGGACTTCTGTCCGTAGGCCCCGTGGACCCCCCCCCCCCGCTGGGCTTTTCCTGGAGGGTTTTGGGCCCTCCAGAACCCTCTGCCAGCTCAGCCCCCCCACCTCCCACCCCCTTCCACCTGCCAGAATTCAGGCCCAAAGGAAGGGAGGAAGGTTTCGGTCCTGCTGAGGTTTAGGGGACTTTACCTGTTGGGCTTCTGCCTGTTCTACACTCTGAATAGACTTCAGCTGAAGTGTAGATGACTCCCCCCCTCCCTCCTTCCCCCCCTCTTCCCTCTCTCCTTCCTTCCCTCCCCCTCCCCATTCACTCCTTCCTTCCTTCCCCCCTCTCTCCCTTCCCTCCCACCCTCTGATTCTTCCCCCTCCCTCCTTCCTTCCCTCCCTCCTTCCCCCTCCGTCCCTCCCTTCTTTCCCTCCTTCATTCCTTCCTTCCCTCCTTCCTTCCCTCCTCCCTCCTTCCCTCCCTCACCCCTCTCTCCTTCTTCCTTCCTTCCCTCTTTCCTTCCTTCCCTCTCCTCCCCACCCACTCCTTCCCTCCTTCATCCCTCTCTCCTTCCCTCCCCCACCCCTCTCTCCCCTCCTCCCTCCATTCCTTTCCCCTCCTTCCTTCCCACCCTCCCTTCCTCCCTTCCATAACTCCATTCCTGCCCCATACCTTGTGCAGAGACCAGTCAGGCTCAGTTCAGGAGACCAGGAGATTTCAGCCCCCTTTTAGAAAGAAAGGTGGGGGGGGGCTCAGCCCCTCCTTGCCGCCCCCAGAGACCCCTCTGGAGAAGATGCCGGGAGCCCTGGGCCTTCTGACTCTCTGGGAGGCTGGCTCTGGAGGGCTCCTGCCCCCCCTCTCAGCAAGAAGGGAGGGGGCTGTGGTTGGGGAAGGGGAGGGGCTGAATACTGGGGATCTTCCCTGCCTTCCCCACCAGGAGTCCTGGGGCTGCCCCACAGCGGGTAGAAAGAGCAGGAGGAACAACAACGCAAGAGCTCCCTCAGGTCCAGTGGGGGGGGGGACTTCGGAGTCGACCCAGAGCTCCCACCTCCACACACACCCCTTCCAAGGGGAAAGGCAGCCCTCCGAGGTCTCCCTCCCAGGGGGTGGCGGCAGAGGGAGACACCCCCCCCCCCATCTCTCTGGCAAGGCTTTGCACCGAAACTCTCCCAAGGGCCCCTGTGGTTCCCTCTCAAGGCCCTGGACAGGTGTTGGATGGGAGGGGCCCCCGTGAGGTCATCTGGCTGGACCTGTTTCCTCCCCCCCCCATGCTGCCCCCCACGTGTGAATGGTGGTCCGGATGAGGCAGCTCTTTGGGGCAGCTGGTGGGGCAGGAGAGGCTGCCTGGGAAGGCGGTCAGATGGACTCACGCCCTCTCGGCTTCCTTGAAGATCAAGGGGTATTCCAGGTGGTGCCCTTTCCCCTAAGCCCTAATTGGGCCTAAGCCAGACCCTCTGGCCGTGGAGGGGGGCGGCCTTAAAACCATTCACCTGCTCCAGAGTCCAGGGTTGACAGGCATTGATGCTAAACCACCATCGTCATCATCATCATCATCGCTCACCTTTTATAATATGAACCTCCAGGGGGCAAATCTTCCCCCCTATCAGCCAAAGGCTATTCTGATGCTGTTAAGGCCCTTCTGGCTCCGTTGGCTATAAAGATTTGCTCCTCCTATAAACTCCGCCTTCTCAGATCTACTGGATTTATTCACTGGAATTCACTGATGGGCATTTCCCAACCTCCCCTCCCCCCTCCAGGAGGAGCACAACATAATGCAACCCCTCAATAAAAAAAAAAGATATAAAAATTAACATTAAGGTTAAAAATTAAATCACGGCTAAAATTTTCAAAATTGTACAGTAATGACAATTGAACATCAAAAGGGAGAAAAATTATTCCTTTTCTTCCCAAGGTCCAAAGGTTTTTTTTTCCTGCCTGGAATCTGGGATCTCCTGGATCAGAAAATCCCCCCCAAATAAGATTTGTCCCTGATTTATTTTTCAAATGTTTAAAACTCTCTCTCTCCTTCTCTATATCTATCTTATAATATCTATCATTATCTATCTATCTATCTATCTATCTATCTATCTATCTATCTATCTATCTATCTATCTATCTATCTATCATCTTGCTAGCTATCATCTGTCTATCTATCATCTTGCTAGCTATCATCTGACTGTCTGTCTGTCTATCCATCTATCTATCTAATCTCTCTATCTATTCTCTTTCTCTCTCTCCTATCTATCTATCTATCTATCTATCTATCTATCTATCTATCTATCTATCTATCATCTATCTATCCAACATTTATCTATCATCTGTCTGTCTTTCTGTCTGTCTGTCTGTCTGTCTGTCTGTCTGTCATCCATCTATCTAATCTCTCTATCTATTCTCTCTCTCTCTCTTCTATCTATCTATCTATCTATCTATCTATCTATCTATCTATCTATCTATCTATCTATCATCTATCTATCTATCTATCTATCATCTATCTATCATCTATATATCTATCATTTATCTATCATCTGTCTATTTTCTGTCTGTCTGTCTGTCTATCATCTATCTATCTATCTATCTATCTATCTATCTATCTATCTATCTATCTATCTATCTATCTATCTATCTATCTATCATCTATCTATATCTATCTATCTAATCTCTCTATCCATTCTCTCTCTCTCTCTCTCTCTCATCTCTCTCTCTCTCTCTCTCTCTCTCTCTCTCATCTATCTATATCTACATCAAGAAGGGAATAAGAGGCAGAGCCCACCTCAGCCAAATCTCCCCTCCCCTGATTGCCCCCATGAAAGGGGCTGTCATGAAAAAGTGCCCCCCTTCCTGGCGGGGGGAGGTTTATTTATTTATAAAGTTTATAGGCTGCTCATGGAGCCGGGGGTGGGGGGAGAATCAGGGAGACTTTATGGAAGACCCCCGCTTAACCCTCCTGAGGGAGGGGAGGAATTGGGGGGGTTGCAGGATGGCCTTCAACACCAGCCCCAGAAGCCCCCCCCACTGGCCCAAAGGGGGGGAGGTGCACCCTTGAATATGCTTCCCACCCTGGCACCCCCTCCCCTGGGGCTGGGCTGGAGCTGTGCCCTGAGTGGGGTGCAAGAGGGGACCCCCTCCCGGTTGGTCCCCCAGCAGCTTCAGGGCCTCGTGGTGCCCCCTGTGTTCGTGGGGAGGGGACGACACAGAAACCTGTAGGCATCACTTTGTGGCCTCCTCTTCCCCGCAAGGGACCCCCTTTGCTTCCAGATGCACAACAAGAGGTGCCCCCTTCCTTCCTTCCTGCTGTGTGTGTGTGTGTGTGTTTGTGCACGTGTGTGTGAGCATGTGTGCGTAGTGTGCAGGCGTGAACAAAGAGCCTTTTCATGCCCATTAAAACATTTGGCCTGGCCCAGAAACACAAAAATATTGGACCAAAATTTGGAAATGGGTGCAAGAAATTACAGGAGAAGAGATAAAATGCAAACCCGAAATCTTCCTACTGGGAATAATCAAAGGGAAATATACAAAGAAAATTAAGTACATATTAACACATCTGCTAACTACAGCTAGAATAGCATTTGCCCAATGCTGGAAACAAAATAATAACCCCTCGGACGAATTAGTGATAAAAAAAACCTTTGGATTGTACAGAGATGGACAAATTAACAGTGAAATTAAAAGATAAAGAAGAGTCGGAATATTATGAAATTTGGAACAATTGGTACAAATGGCTGCAAAATAGGAACAAAATTAATTAAGCCAAAAACCAATATATATAAATATATATAGAACTGTGTATAAAGTGTGTAAATATAGAAGGGAAATATTATATACATGTACAGGTATGATGACGTAACAATGTTGATGTAATGACTGTAAGGTCTTGTAGAAGGGAATAAATAATAAAACAAATCTGCTAAAATAATAATAATAATAATAATAAAACATTTGGCCTGGCAAGAGTCAAGGTGGCCATCGGATGTTTCTACTGATGGCCAAAGGGGGGGGGCTGCCTCAAATTGAGACCCCCCCCCAAAGAGGAGGCAGCCTCCAACCTGCCCAGGGCATAAGGGGGCCCACTGAGCAGGGCCCCCTGGGGCCCAGTGGGTGAAGTCACCCGGGGGGGGAACAGGGAGGGGGCAGCTGGGCCGGGGGGCCTCCCCACCGCCCTGCGCTGCCCCCTCTGCTCCTGGCCAGGGCTGGGAACGGGGTCGGCTTCTGTGCAGCAGATTTTTGGTACAAGCAGTCCTCGACTCATGGCCACAATTGAGAATTTATGTTGCTGAGGGAAACATTGGTTAAGTGAGTGGTGCCCCATTTTACAACCTTTCTCACTACGTTTGTTAAGTGAATCACTGCAGTCGTTAAATTAATAACACGGTTGTTAAGTGAATCTGGCTGCCCCAGGGACTTTGCTGGTCAGACGGTCGCAAAAGTGAGATCAAGTGACCCCGGGACCGTCATAAATGTGAACCGGTTGTGAAAGGTGTGAAAAAATGGTCGTAAGTCACTTTTTTTCCCAGTACCGTAACATCAAACGGTCGCTCAAGGAATTGTTGTAAGTCGAGTCTCCCAGTGGGGCTTCCAGAGATCATCCATACTGACCCTGGCCATGGGGGATTCTGCCAAGCCCTGGTGCGCTACGCCCGCTCCAGCTGTGCCAGGCAGAGGAGCAAAGGCTGAAAACACGGAGAGCCGGTGGGAGGATGGAGAGGGTCTCGGGAGGCATGTAGAGGGAGTGTATGTCACTGGAGGACCTCAGCCCTTCGGGGACTCCCTTCTGCCAGGCTCAGGGCATGGGCATGGGGCTTTCCTGGGCAGAAGCAGTCAGAGGGGAAGCGGGCATCCCTTGATGGGTGCAGGGCCTGGCCGTGGGGCCTGGGGATGCGGGGGGGGGGAAGCTGCACCAAGGGGAGGGAGCTTTGTCCTCAGCCAGCCTGTCTCTCCCCCTCCCCCTTTCCTGCAGCAGACTCGGTGGTCGACGTCCTGACGGTGCTACAGCTGCAGAAGGAGCCCGAGGGAGTCCGCAAAACACCGGGCTTCTGCCCTCAGAAGCGCTTGGGCTCCGGACCAGACGCGGCTTTCCGGATATCCAGACGGGCCCAGATCAGTGCCCCAACACGGCAGCTCTTCCCAGGTACCCCCTCCCCAAGGGTGCAAGTGGGGGAGGGATTTTTACCCAAGCCCAGAAAAGGCGATTAACTGGATAAATAGTGATACAGGAATCCCCCAACTGGCTGCCACATCATTAGCGCAGGAAGGAAAGCCTCACCTGGTGAGCTTCGGCCTGCAGCGCTGTCCAGGGTGGCCGTCACTTTTCCCCAACCAGCCTTGGGAACCCAGGCATCAGGAAGGGGCAGCGGACATCTCCCCCTCCCACCCAGCCACGCATCCTGCCTGCAGCCAAGCCCCCTTCACAGCTCTTTCCCCGCTCCCCAGGTGAGTTCCCCGAGGACTTCTCCGTGATGGCGCTGCTGAAGGCCAAGCCGGGCCGTCCCGTCTTCCTGCTCTCCGTCTACGATCGCCACGGCGTGCAGCAGCTGGGTCTTGAGCTCGGCCGCTCCCTCCGGTTCCTCTACCGTGACCAGAACGGCCACCCCGCCCCCGAGGACTACCCGGTCTTCCGCGGGGCCAACCTGACCGACGGCAGGTGAGTCCCCTTTGCCATAGGGGCAGCCCAGTCATCCCCGCTGCCCCGGCTCTGGGGGGGGGGTTCCTCTCAGGGGGAGACTCTGCGGGCGAGTGATGGCCATGGAAGGCAAGACACAACATCCAGCGGTTGTGGCAGTGAAGCCCGTCTCTCCCAGGAAAGGAGGGGTCGTTAGAGGGGGCATTGCCTTCCATGGCTGGAAAGCTGTCCTTGGGTCACAGAACAGCCTGTGGGACCCCAGAAGGCAGCTTCTGTTGGGGGCCACTGCGACGGAGAAATAGGGAGTCTCCTTCCTCGCCCATCAGCCTCCTCTATCCCCCAGCTGGCTCAAGGCAGTCGAGTAGTCTTGCCTGTAGTGGAAGTGGGGTCCCCTCCCCCTTTTTTTAGATGCTCCGAGTGGAGACTGGAGACCCTCACTTGGTGGGTCTTGACTTTGGCTTCGTGCTTGGACCAGGAGGTAGACTGCATGATCTCACGGAGCCCTCTGGCTTTGGGATTCCGCAGCTCATGTTCCTAGGCTGCTAGAGGCCCCGGGGTCTTCCTCACGCTGCCGAGGAGCGTTCGGTCTTGGGGTTCCCCCTCCCCCCAGGGCCCTTTGGCTCCGGCTGAGTTGGCAAAACCAGAACTGGGGACAGGGAAGAAAATTTGGTGTCCTTTTTTCCACTGCAGATGAAGGCTGCCTTCTGGCACGCCTGGGCTTTTAACTCTTCCTTAGATTTCAGATCTTGGGGTGGGTGGGTGTCAGAGGAGGGGCAGGGGGAAGAGAGACAGGAGCCAAAGCAGGGAGTTTTTAACTTCTGGGCCTGGGACCCACAGGGAGGAAGGAGGGGGAGGCTGCCGGAGGCTCCGGCCCCAAACACCCACCCAGAAGGCCAGTAGCTCTTTATCTGGCACTGCAGAGGTGGACAGATCAGTTGGCGCCTGGCAGGCTGGGTGCCAGGCGCCGTTCTGCCAGTCCTTCCCTGGATGCCCGGCTCAGCCTTCCGGTGCCCGTGTGGCCTGCGGGGGCTGAGGAAGGGCCTGCCTTATCCCTGCAGGTGGCATCGGGTGGCACTGAGTGTGAAGAAGAAGCAGGTGACGCTATTCCTGGACTGCAAGAAGAAGGCCACCATGCCCCTCCCCCGGGGGAACAAGCCCCTGCTGGACACCAAGGGCATCACCATCTTCGGGGCCCGGATCCTGGACGAGGGGGTCTTCGAGGTAGGGAGCCTCACCCACCCCTCCTTCCTGCAGCCCTCCCCTGTTGGGGGCCTCAGCCCCACCTCACCCCCCCCCTGTGGCCCTTCTTCTCCCCCAGGGAGACATCCAGCAGCTGCGGATCAGCTCCAACCCCCAGGCCGCCCACAGTTACTGCCCGGACTGCGGGGGCCCACCACAGAAGCCCCAAGCCCAGGAAGCTCAGCAGAGGCCCCCCAGGCCTGAGGTGAGGAGGGGGACAAGCGGTGTGTGTGGACGGGGGCGGGTGTCTTCCTTCGCCGGCGTTTGGCACTCAAGGTCAAAAGGAGGTTTTGTGGGAAGGGAAACGGCCTGGCGCAGATTCTACGCCCCAGAAACAATCGCCCCAATTTTAATAAGAGGGGAAGGGAGAAAGGGGGCGCAGGCTGGGCTCTTCTGAACAGGGAAAACACACCTGGACTCCATGCCACAGTTGAATGCCCACGGGGGCTGCCGCGGCACAGAGTCAGTCAGGGTGCTGAGCGGTTTTAAAATTTGATCAATTAATAAATAAATGCATTTTTGTCGAAACTGAACCTCGGATGAAGCCTCCAGCTGGACTGCGAAATAGAGAGTTTCGAACTCAGGGTTCATAGAAATTTAGTTGGAGGGTCCTTTTGAGGCCATCTAGACTGAACCCCCCCCAGAGCACGAGACTCCCCAAGCAGACGGTGGCGTGGGAAGGAGACCTGTCGTTGGATATCCTGCCCAAGAGGCCTCGGCCTGAATCTGCTTTCTGCACGCGGGTCTCTTCCTTGGGAACAAGGAAGTCCCGTCTTGCTTATGAGTCAAACCATCCCCTCCCCCACCTACACTGGCCTCCCTTCTTGATCCCCCTGAGCCCTTCTTTCTGTGGGCGTGGCTTGGTGGGCATGGCTTGGTGGGAGAGGATACTGCAAAATCCCCATTCCCTCCTGATCAGCTGGGACTCGGGAGGCAGAGAATAGATGGGGGCGCGGCCAGCCAGAGGTGGTGTTTACCGGTTCTTCAAACTACTCAAACTTTCCGCTACCAGAACCTGTCAGAACTGGCTGAATTTCACCCCTGAACCTGATCAAAGATGGCGGTGGATTTCTCAGTGCAGGATCTCCAAGGGATAAATAAACAACTTCAATAAATCCGGGAGAAGTCTTGACCTCTGAGAAGGAACTTCCGGAATTTCTTTTGGCAACTTTCTCGGCCAGTTGGGGAACACGGAGGAGGATCTTCTTCAGCAACCGTTCATCACTTCGTTATTAACAGATTTATATAGCCATCCATTTCACAAATCTGACACAGATAAGTCCTCAACGTACAACAGTTCCTTAGTGGCCATTCAAAGTTACAACCGCACTGAAAATAGTGACTTATGACCATTTTTCAAACTTGTGACCATTGCAGCAGCCTGACTCGTATTTATGATGGTCAGAGTATCCCCGACCCACTTTTGCGACCTTCCCACAAGCAGATTCAATGAGGAAGCCAGATTCACTTAACGACCGTCTTGCTAACTGAACCACTGCGGTGATTCACTTAACAACTGCGACAAGGAAGGTCGTAAAATCGGGCAAAATGAACCAAAAGACAACTTACCAACAAAACAGTTTGGGCTTAAACATGGTCGTGAGGTCTACCTGGAGTAAACAGCCAGAGCAGTTAAAACAATAATTAATAACAGGCATAGTTGCCAATTAAAATTAAAATAAAACTGGGAGAATGGCCCAGCATTTTATGTACAGGTGGTCCTCACCTTATGACCAAAGCCGGGACCGAAATTTCCCATTGCTAAATAAGTGTGTTGTAAGTTGAATATTAGCTGTACAGCGTAGCCCTCTCCCCCACTTTCTCTGGGACCCCCAGAACTGCTGGGACAACCAAGTTTTGGGGGATTTCATAAATGCTGATAGGGTGGAGCTAATTTACCTACGGGGGGGGGGGAATTAGATTTATTTTTAAAAAGCCTTTTTAACATGATACCTGGGAAGGGACCTTGGAGGTCTTCCAGTCCAGCCCATTGCACCTATCCCATTTCAGATAATTGGTCGTCCAACCTCTTCTTAAAAACCTCTTAGTAATTTTTTTGGTTTTTTGCCTTTTGCAACTCATCTTTTTCAACACACTAAGTGGCCAAACTTGAATCTTCTCTGACGCTAAAACAATTAGAGACACCCCCCCCACTACAAAAGGGAGGGGGTGCACCCACCAACAAGGAAGTTTCTGCCATTTAAACCGGGGTTAAACCCCACCTTCGTTGCTGGGACAGATGAAGGGAACTTCGCTTCAAACTTTGCAAAAAAATATATATCTCATTTTTGTCCCTGAAAGTTTCGTGAGAGGCTGTAATGGATCTTCTCCCCAGGGCTCAATTGGGGGGGGGGTGGGCTCCTTCTCCCCCCTCTCCCAACAGGAGCCCATTGTGGACTGTTCTCCTCTGTGGGGCCGACCGCAGAGCTGGGCCTTTTGAAGTCCGGCCAGGACTCATCCTGCCAAGCCACTCAATTCAGATTAAGTTGAAAAAAATTGGAATTCTGCGCCCGGATTCTGGTCAGCAGGATATTAAAAAAAACAAAACATTGAGACTCTAGAGACAGTAGACGTAGTCCTCGGCTTAAGACCACAACTGAGGCCAACATTTCCGTTGTTAAGCGAGACATTCCAGCGCATTTTGCCTCATTTTACGACCTTTCTCGTCACGGTCGTTAAGTGAATCGTTGGAGTGGATAAGTTAGTAGCGCGGTCGTTAGCCGAATCTGGCTTCCCCGCTGACTTGGCTTATCAGAAGGGGAATCACACCGCCCCGGGATGTTACGACCGTCATAAGCACAAGTCAGTTGCTAAAACATCCGAATTTTGATTGACTGTTCGTGGGGATGCTGGGAAGGTCGCAACTGTGAAAAACTGGTCACAAGTCGCTTTTTTCAGTGCTGTTGTAACTTTTGAGCTGTCACTAAATGGACTGTCGTAAGTCGAGGACTACCTGTACAGAGAGGAGCGACAAAAAACAATTAGGGGGCTGGGGGCCAAAAGGGACGATGGACGGTCGCAGGAAGGGGGCCTGGCCGGTCCAGGGAAGAGGAGCGCCAGGGGAGGCATCACTTGAGGGAGGGGCTGCCCCAGAGAGGAGGAGGAGGAGGGGGGGGGTCCATTCGCTCCCCACAGCACTGAAGGGGGGAAGAGGAAGCGATGGGGGGAGCTCCTCAGAGGGGGGCCTGGGGCCCAGTGTGGGTCTCTCCTGGGGAGGGGGTGTCTCGGGGGTGGGGGGCTCCTTGGCTCTGCTTTCGGCTTCCTCCGGCCACCTTCCCCCATCGCTGCCTGTGTGGTCTCCACTAGACGCTGCCCAAGACGAAGCCCCCCACCCACGCCAAGCAGCCCCAGAAGCGCCAGCTGCCCGGCCCATCGCCCACCGCCCCCAGGACGGAAGCCCCAGAAGGGAAGCGGCTCGGCGGCCCCAAGGATTCCCGCGATGGGAAACCGCTTGGCAACGGAAAGGCCTCGGCCGCCGGAAAAACCCCCAAGGCCACCAGCCCCAGTGCCAAGGCGGCCTCGGCCGGCAAGAAGGCAGGGGGCCCGGCCCAGGCAGCCCGGGGCCCACGAAGCAGCTACCAACAGGTAGAGCCAGAGGGAGGGGCTGGGGTCGGCATGGGGGAGGGGGGAGAGGGGAGCCCCGGGAAGGAGAAACACCCTCCCTCCTTGGGCTGGCCTGGATTGCAGGGGGAGGGGGCCCCAGCTGCTCCAGCCCCCCCCCCCCCGCGGCCGCTGAAGCCTCCGGTGGATCCTAGACTGGAATCCGTTGGCTCCTTTGGGCTTAAATGTTCCCCGTTGCAGAGTTGGGCCCCAGAGCCCCACGGGGACATTTCCAGTAACTGACTAATCCTCTTCCTCTCTCGCTTCTTCCCTCTCTGAACTCTCCGCCTGCCCTTCGTTTCACCCCCCTCCCTGCCTCCCAGGACACCGGCCCCCTTCCCACTGGGCAGCCCCTGGGGGCTCGCCAGCACCCCAGCCGCCCCCCACCTCCTGAGGCCACCTCCCAGCAGAGGGTCCCCGCACGGGAGACCTCACCGCCTGCCCTTTTGCCGCCCCGGGTGGAGGTAAATGTTGCCGGGCTGGTGCAGAGGGACTCGGCCCAGGGGGCAGGAGGGATGGGGAGGGGGGCAATCCCTTGCTGGTGGGGAAAGCTGCCCCTCCGGTGGGTACCGGACGAGGGCTCAGGTGCCACAGGGTGCTTGCGGCAGATCCCCTCCCTCTCCTGGGCTAAATTCCCCCTGGGTTCCCTTCCTGCCTGGGCCAGGAGGAGGCGGCTGACGTGGAGGAGGGTCTGGACTATGGAAACGGCGATCCTAACCCCGGCGAGATGGGCCCCCTGCTCTCAGCCCAGGCCCCCTACGAAGCCGTCGTAAGTGGGAGCCTCCCTTGTGCCCTGTGTCACTGTCTCTGTCCGTCCGTCCGTCCTGGTGCCATGATTCAGGCTGGGCTGCAGGCTGGCTGTTTTGGGGGTGGGAGTTTCCCTTCTTTTGCGGGTCTTTCGCTGAACCACGTGTGTCGTTGTGGGCATGTCAGTGTTTCCCGTGTGTCCCCGTGTCCTGTTCTGGTGGGTGGCTGCGGATTTCCTTCTAGTTTATATGGGTCCTTCTGTGTTGGCTTCCTCCTGCCTTTTCCACCTCCCACCACTGGGTGGCAGCAGCAGCCCCTCCTACCCCCTTGCCTTATTTTGCCATGCTCTGAGCCCCTCTCTAGGCTTCCCCCTCTGTGGTTTGACCTGCTCTGGCTTCTCCTGCACTTGCTCCTCGGCGCTTCATTTGCATGGCTGGGTCTCCCGTCTCTCCTTCCTGTTATGTCCTGTGACATCATCACCCCTTTTGATGATGTCACTTCTTAGGAAGTTCTATCTGGTGACATCACTGTTGATGATGTCCGTTCCTATGAAGTTACATCCTGTCCCATCCCTACCTTTTGATGATGTCACTTCCTAAGGAGTATATACGGTGATGTCACTCTGTTGATGATGTCACTTCATATGAAGTTATATCATGTGACATCACCTCCCCCTTTGATGATGTCACTTCCTATGAATTATGACCCGCCCATATCTCATATCATGCTTTTGATGACATCATTTCCTGTAAGGATGGTACCTGCCCATCCTTATGCCTCAATCTCTCTAACCACAAAGCTGATTTCCACGGAAATGCAGGCAGGCCTTTTCTCCAGTATAACAACGCCACTGGTCCCAGTTCCTGCTATACTGGAAAAGGCCTCCCCACCCCACAATTAGCACACCGTAATTCCAACCCCTTCCTGCCCCCCCCCTGCAATCCAGAGCATTTCAATAACATTTTTTTTCTTAATTGGATTTGGTTCCAAATATATTTTTCTCTTTAAAAATCTGAGAATTTCCTGTGTATTTTGGCAGATATTTTTTTAAATTCGAAAGTAGACCCATGTGGGACCCACTGGGTCCTCCTTTCGGAGACGCTTCCTTAGCGGATTCCTTGGTGCCTTCGACCACCAGGGAACTTCTAACGTACTTGGAAAGTTCTTAGCAATTCTTAAATATTCAGAGACGGACGCTCCTGCCTTGAAAAGGGCCCTTGTTGAACCGGATGCCCAACCTCAGCTCAGGAAACGGCTGATGGCACTTCGCATTATGTCACCCCCTGTTTTATAACCCCTGCCGTTTTCTCCTGGCAAGCTGTGCCATTGCCTCCTTCCCAGGGCTGGGGGGGGGGGGGGGCGACCGGCCCAAGGTTCACCCAGCTGGCTTGGTGCCCAAGGCAGGACTAGAACTCCCTGCCTCCTGGTTTTCAACATCACCATGGCCAACTGGCTGCCATTCCTACAGTAGCCATGAATGGCTGGTTGACTGAATTCAGTGGGTCAAAGAGCCTTTTTGAGTTATCCCTGGCTTTAGCAGCCGCATTGAATTATCTTATGGATGTGGGGGCTTCAGGGGCCGCCCCCAAGAAGGGTCCGTGTGTCCACCTGTTCTCCAAAGCACCTGAGGGGAGGACAAGAAGCAAAGGGTGGAAACTAATGAAGGAGAGAAGCAACTTAGAACTAAGGAGAAATTTCCTGACAGTTAGAAGAATTAATCAGTGGGACAATTTGCCTCCAGGAGTTGTGAATTCTCCAACACTGGAAGTTGTTAAAAAGATGTTGGATAACCATTTGTCTGAAGTGGTGTAGGGTTTCCTACCTAGGCAGGGGGGTGGGCTAGAAGACCTCCAAGGTCCCTTCCAACTCTGCTATTCTATTCTAATGTTCCAAAGGTGCTCTCCACCCCCCCCCCCAAAAAAAGGCAACTGGACTTTCTTGGTTTCCTTTCTTTGAAAACGTTTCGCTTCTTATCCGAGAAGCTTCTTCGGTTCAGGCGCTTGGATGAGAGGCGAAATGTTTTCAAAGTGGGGGGGGGGGGAAAGCAAGAAAATCCAGTTGCCTTTTGGGGGGGAAAAATCCCCCTTTGGAGGACAACCACCACCTGTATGAGGGAGACTCTGCACAGGTGTATTCCCACAAACGTTCTCACCAGGCCCCCCTTTTCCTCCTCTCTTGGGGTGCGGGAACAAGAGTCGGGATATTTTTTTGGAGGGAAGGGGGTTTCCCGGAAGCAAGTGGGATTGAAATAAAAAGCCTCAAATGGAAGTTTAAATAAGGCAGAGGCGATGCATCTTGGCCTTTCTCAAGAGCCCTAGAAGACAAGGGCTAGCAGGGGTCCCTGGAGACCATCTAGCCCACCCCTCCTGCCCAGGACGAAGGAGAGTC
Source organism: Thamnophis elegans (assembly GCF_009769535.1). Classification (NCBI taxonomy): domain Eukaryota; kingdom Metazoa; phylum Chordata; class Lepidosauria; order Squamata; family Natricidae; genus Thamnophis; species Thamnophis elegans. The sequence continues at coordinate 271,993 of NW_022473899.1, read as the reverse complement.
CAGCAACGGTTGAGCTTGTAACGTTTTGGTTGTGCGGAAGACTTAAGTGTGAAAGGGCACAATTCTGTTTTTCCTCCTGTTGGAGCCCTCCTTTGGCATCGTGCGTGGCACCTCTCCGTGCAGAAGGAGGGGCACTCAGTGTGCATGTGTGTGTGTGTGTTGCATGTTTGTGTGTGCGTGCTACAGCAACACAATGCTGACAATCTCTTTCCTGTGGCTACATGTGTGTAACAACCAGGCAGTTCTCGGAGCCCGTGGCCTGAAGGGAGAGAAAGGGGAACCAGCCGTCTTTGAACCTGTAAGTTCCCGTGGTTGTCGGTGTCTTTGTGTGTGTGTGAGGGGGGGAGTTGTGGGGCAGGCGGCCTGAAACGTTGGCTCCATCCGCTCCCTTCCGCATCCACAATCCCAGCTTTGGATTTTCTCCCCTCCGAATCTCGTTTGGTCGCCTTTTGATCTCAGAATTCCAGAGGTCGTCCTGCCCCCCCCCCAAGCCCCCTCCCCACTTGGGACAGAGATGAAGGCCCCCAGTGGTCTGGACGCTGTCTGGACTCCCCCCCCCCCCGGCTCCGGCCGGCTTTGGCTGATGGGAAGGGAGAACGGCAAATCCTGGGCTTTAGGGGCAGGGATGGGAGGCCCTCAGGAGATCCCAGGGCAGGAAGGAATCTGCTGGGAAAGGGGCGGGGTCCTTCAACGGGGGTCAGAGCTGGGCTGGTGGGTGGGGGTGTCCTTTGGGGGGGGGGTGCAGTTTTGTAATTGCCCTCGGGAGACAATGAGCAAATTGGGTTCCATGCAGTAAAAATTTATATTGCCCAACTCCCAGAATTCCACCCACCTTCAAGCGCCCAACATTGGGAACCAAGCCCAAGCCACGGGGGGGCGGGAGGAAGGGGGAGGTTAGTGCCCAATCGTTGCAGGTCACTGCAGGGGGTCAAAGGTCAAGATCAGCATCCCTTCCTGGCCCCCCTTGCGTCTCCCTCCCTCCCCCCCTCCCTCTCCTCTGGGTGGGTTGGGTCCCCGCTCCGAATCCTGCCCGCTTTGTGCCTCTGACGGCTTCCCCAAAGGGAGGCTCCCCTATGCCCCTCTTTCCCCGACAGAAAGGGGGAGGGGGTCTTTCCACCTGACCTCCTTTTTATTCTGCAGGGGATGGTTGTGCCCGGCCGGCCCGGCCCCGAAGGACCCCGGGTAAGAGCTGTGGGCGATGGGCGATGGGAAGGGTGGCACAGGTGGGGCAGAGACGGCTGAAGAGACGCCTTCTCCCCCTCTGCAGGGCGCGAGTGGGCCGCCTGGCACCCAGGGGATGCCCGGAGCTCCTGGCGACCCCGGAGAGCGGGTGAGTGGGGCGCACCCTCCCCATTGGGGGGGGTCTCGAAAGGAGCAGAGGGTGGGCTGGGGGTTGTGCGTGTCCACAGTGGGGGTGCACCTGCAGCTCCGGAGCATGTGCAGAGTTCTATTGTGACTCGCCAGAAGTCCCCGATTCCACCTCTTGGAATCACAGCAATGCCAATGGTTCCTGAGTGTCAAAGGCACTCTGCACATGGACCAAGGTGCCCTTTTCCCCATTGGCTGCCCAGCCCAGTCATTCAATGAGGTTGGAGCCTGGGGATTATGGGGCTTTCCCCCCGAATAGCCTGCCTGGAAGGAGCCCGAGGTGAACAGCTGCTTGCCCCCCGCACTTCCCCCTCCCCTCTGGCTGCCTTCCAGCTGTGCTGAATTCAAGGTTTCAGGAGGAGGATGGGGATTGTAGTCCGGCTAACGCAGAGGGCACCAAGGGGGGCTGGAATTGACGTTCTTGCCAGAGGAGGACTCCTTCCCCCATGGGCCACAGCCAGGGATTGGAGTGCAGTTAGGCCCAGACTTTGGTGGGGGGGGATTTGTGTGTTCCGGCAACTTCTCTGCCTCCTTCACAGGGCCCCCCTGGACGGGCCGGATTCCCGGGGTCAGACGGACGTCCAGGGCCCCCCGGCACCTCCATGATGCTTCCGGTGAGTCAGGAAACGGAGGGCCTGTGTGGCTGGAGCTGGGGATGTCCTGGGGGTGGTGGTGGCTGGGGGAGTTTGGGGGGGGGGGCGTCCGGATGGGGGCCAGTTCTGCCCCTGAATCCCGGAGGTCTTGGCCCTTTCGTGTCCTTCCTCTTGTGAGACTCGCTCGATTCTCCCCTCCTGACCGCAGTTCCGTTTCGGGAGCCCCGCCGGGGGCCAGAAGGGGCCGGTCGCGATGGCCCAGGAGGCCCAGGCCCAGGCGTTCCTGCAGCAGGCCCGCGTGAGTCCAGCCGGCCCCCTTCCGATGCTCTTGGGGGGGGAGGGGAACGGAAGAATCTGGGAGAGAACAATGAGAGTCCCCTATGTGGGAGCCCCCCGCCCAATCAGGGGCCCTGCTTTTGAGCCTCTGGGTGGCCCCCGATGTAAACAGGGCTGTTTGGGCTGCTCTCCTGACCCCTTTCCTTCCCTGCCGCAGCTATCCTTGCGTGGCCCTCCAGGACCCATGGGGTACACCGGCCGCCCAGGACCCATGGTAAGTAGGGAGGGGGTGGATTTGGGGAGGGGTGGCCTTCGGGCCCTTCAATGCTTCATCCTCCGGTGGGGCCCTGGCTGCAGAAGGCCGCTTGCTGCTTTGGGCCCTTCCGTGCCCAGGGGCCCGGCAGCCACGTTGCCCCCTGTGCTTCCTCTCTCCTAGGGTGAACAGGGAGTCTCCGGCGTGAAGGGGGAGCCCGGAGATTTTGGCCAACAGGTAAGGTGGACTTATGGGTCCCGTCCGTCCCCCCCACCGCCTCAGTCTCTAGGGCAATCGATAACTTTCTGCTCCCCACTCTGCTGAGACCCCCGATGCAGCTGGGAATTGGGGTCCCTGTTTTGGGTCAGCTCCTGGAGGTGGGGGGTCCCCTCCGATGTCTCGGGTAGGTCACCCCTTTTTTGACCCACTAAATCTTGGTCTCTCTCTCTCTCTCTCTCTCTGCCCCCCAGGGGCCCCAGGGACAACAGGGACTGAGTGGCCCCCCAGGGAAGCCCGGCCGTCGCGTAAGTCCCCTTTTCTTACTTGTGGGGGAACAAAAGTTGTGTAGCAATCACAGCACAACAGGGGAGGAGGGAGGAGTCTCTGAGTGGAAGGGGGGGCTCCTCCTGACCCCCCTCTGTGTGTCCGCAGGGCAGGGAGGGCGCAGACGGCGCACGGGGGATGCCTGGAGTGCCTGGCCTCAAGGTAAGGACCCTCTTTCCACAAGGGGGGGGAGGACTCGAACCCCGCTCTCCCAGTCCTGAGCTGCACGAAGACAGTGCTTGCCGCGCAGTCAAGCACTCTGGAGTTCAGCCCCTCACTGACATCTGTGTGGGGGGGGACCCTCCCAGGCTCCTTTGCCTCGGGGGACCCCCCGTTTCTCGGTTGCGCTGCCACACTGCAGAATGGTGGGGATCCCCTCCCGTGCCCCACACCCAGCTTTTTCTGCTGCTCCTGCCCCTCCCTTTGCGAGCAGAGCCAGGACGTACGGGGAGGGTCTCCTTGTCACCCCTTGGGGCCCCTCGGGGCCCCGCATCTGCTGCCCCCCTTTTCTCACGCTCTTCTCCCGCAGGGCGATAGGGGTTTCGACGGGCTGCCTGGCCTCCCGGGGGACAAGGGATATCGGGTGAGTGAGGAGGAGGGTTGGAGGGGGAGGGTTGGGGGTAGTTGCCAGGCTGCTCTTGGCGGGGCCCCTCATGGTGCTGCTTCCGTCCTTGGCAGGGAGACCCCGGTGCGCAAGGAGTCTCTGGACCCCCGGGCGAAGACGGCGAGAGGGTAAGGCCTGTGAGGGCAGGAGGGGAAGGGCAGGAGGGGGTGCAGACACCCTTCTACAGAAAACACCCCCTCCTTGAGACTAGCAACGGGAGCTTCCGTACGGACCCAGGGGAGGTCCTCAGGGGAGGGTCTGCTGGGGGGGGGGTGTTCCGGAAACCGAAACGGGGGAGGGGAGATAAAAATGGAAGCCGATCTGCCCCCCTGCAGACATTCTTCCCTCCCCTCCCCTCTGCAGGGTGACGATGGAGAGATCGGGCCCCGTGGCTCCCCTGGAGAACCGGTGCGTAGCATCCCTGGACATGAAGGGTGGAGGGACAGCAGGTCCTGTGCTCTTCCGGGCATTGAAAGACCCTCACCCATGTCTCCACACCTCAGTTCTCTGGGGTTCCCCAGAGGCAAGGAGTGTGTGTGTGGGGGTACGGTGATCCTGGCCTCCTCCCTCCCACCCATCATGCCTTTTCTTCGCAGGGACCAAGAGGGCTGCTTGGCCCCAAAGGGGCCCCGGGCGTCCCGGGGCCACAGGTAAGTGCTGGGGAGGAGGGAGTCCCCCGGGAACCTCCACCCACCCTCGGGGCCTCCTTTGGCCCCACCAATGGCCACCGGCTACAGCCCTGTCTTTCCCTTGGCAGGGCGTGCGTGGCGTGGACGGCCCCCACGGACCGAAGGGGGGCCTGGTAAGTGGACGGAGGCAAAAGCCGCGGCCGTGGGCTTTGGGAGGGTTGGCTAGGACATGTTGAGGAGCTTCTGAGCATGCACAGAGTGTCCTCTCCACCCGCCTTCCTGGCAGCCTCAGAGGGTCGGAGGTGGGAGGCAGCAGCTTCTGAGGTCCTATAAAGACCCCTCGGCGGGAGACGCAGCCCCTTCCCCAATTCTGCAGCCGCAGAGGGCGGGGCCCGTGATGCTCGGTCCGGGCCCTTTGGGGCGGTTCTGTGGCCGTCCTTGGCCCTGGTGTTGCGAGGGCAGTTGTAGTCCCATAGCAGCTGCCAGGGATGATGGGAGCTGCAGTCCAGGAATGACGCACGGGGCTCTTTCACGATTAGACAGAGAGGATGGTGCAGGAGTAGATCCCTGCCCAGGGAAGGGGTTGGGCTGGATGATCTCCAGTTACCTCTCGGGGAACCGATTTGGAAAGTTGAAATGGGATCGGTTCGTGGAAGGGGCACCAACAGGAGATCCAAAACGCCCCCCAAACAGGCCAGGGAAGCCGCTTCCTTTAGGCGGGTGGGGAAATATCTATGGTACATCCAAGAACAGCCCCCACCCCCCCAGGGCTCCCTCTTGATCTGACAGCCCCCCCCTCTGTTTGTCTGAACCAGGGTCCGCAAGGGGAGCCGGGACCCCCTGGCCAACAGGGGGCACCTGGAACTCAGGTAAGTCCAAGGCGGTTGCTTAAGGTAGACTGCTCTTGACTATGGAGGTTCGGTGGAGGATTAAGAGCCCTCTGTCACTCCGCAGCCTTGTCCGTGCCCTGAGTGCCCCCAGGGCAGATGGGAAGGAAGCAGGTGTCCCCCCGCCCCCCAAAAAACCCCACCAGGGCTCTTCATTAGCCCTGGAAAATGCCCCTCCCCCACTTGGCTGGCAGACACAGGAGGGGGGGGCAAGGGCAGCCCCCCCTCCTCTCCCCAAGAAAGGCTGCCTGGGGTGGGAGCTGCTTTGCTGGCCTCCCCTCCCCCTCCCCAACAACAGCCCTGTGAGGTTGGCAGGTGGGGGAGGGTGTCTTGGCTGAAGCTTTACAAACCCTGATTCCTGGCTTGGTTCCAGTTCATCTCTGTTTGCTACCTGAAGCCCCCCAAAAACCTCAACTCCAGCCCTCTGGGTGTGAGGGGGGGAGGGGCAGGTGGGGGTCTTGGCCTACAGGATGCCCCTCACCCCACTTTCCTCCTTCTCTGCTTCCAGGGTCTGCCGGGACCACAAGGCCCCATGGGGGCCCCGGGGGAAAAGGTGAGAGAGGGGAGGCGGCTGGGCAGGGAGCCCCCTATTCCCACCACCCAGTGGTTGTTGGGGGGGGGGAGAGGCTTCCTGGACTTCTGGGTCCAACAGGGTCTCCCCGTCTCTTGCAGGGACCCCAAGGGAAATCTGGCCTTCCTGGGATGCCCGGCTCGGATGGACCCCCGGTGAGTGTCCCCCCCCCATCGCCCCAACCTTGGCCTTTCTGGAGGGGGCCAACCCCCCCAATCTGGCCCTCCTGATCCTCTGCCCCACCCCTGCCTCTGTGGGGTGTGGCTGAAGCCCTTGGTAGGGCTTCCCCAACATTTTGGGGGCCCTCTGACACACCCCCCCCCGGTCCTCCTCTCCCTGCAGGGCCACCCGGGCAAAGAGGGACTTCCTGGCGCCAAAGGCAACCCGGTGAGTGGATGGGGGTGGCGGCAGCCCTGGGTTGGCACAGCCTCTGCGGGTGGCACCTTCCCTTCCCCGGCTGACCCTCCCCAAGCTGCCTCCGGGGTCTTTGGGGGGCCCAGGAGAGTCCCTGGGGGCATGAAAAGGGCGGCTTCGTGGATGCCAAGGGCCCCATCCTGGGTGAGCCTGGGTGGGCATGTGTCCTATAATTGAGAGGGGGGGGAGGTGAGAAATCCCTGCAAAGTGGGGGGCAGAGACGATTAGGGCCCCCCCACTCGTATTCAGTGGTCCTTTTGGAGGTGCAGTTCCCCTTTCGGCCACCAGGGGAAGCATCCATCGACTTCCTCGACTCTCCAGCAGGGGGGGCTTTTCAAGAAAAGAGGGAGGTGTGATTCTTGGGTGGGGGGGGATGAGTTTGTGGTGTGGCCCTGATCCTCCCTCTCCCCTCCCCCCTTTCAGGGCCCCTCCGGCCCCCAAGGCCTGGTGGGCTACCCGGGTCCTCGTGGAGGAAAGGTGAGTGTGTCTGCTGATGGCCCCCTCCCCAGAAGCTTGTGGGGGGGGGTACTCAGGAGGAGGGCAATATGTGACTGATGGGAAAGGGGGGGGTCATGCTGGGTCTTCCCCCCCCCCCTTGGGGAGGGGCTAAGCTCCTCAAAACTGAGGGGGGGGGCTGTGTGGAAGCGAGGAGAGTTCCGGAGGGAGAAAAGGGTGGGGGTATTGAGAGAGTGAAGGACTCTCCGGAGCCCCCCTTGCCCCCCCCCTCAATCCAGAAAAGGGCCCCCTCCCCGATGGGCACATCCGGTGCGGCATGTTGTTCGTGCACTCAGGGAGAACTTCCTCCCTCGTCCCGGGGTCGCTGCTGGGAAGCATGGGGCTTGTAGTTCAACCCACGTCGCTGACTCCCGTGTCCCCCCTCAGGGTACAGACGGCGTCCGCGGCTTGAAAGGGCAAAAGGGCGAGAAGGTGAGAGCTTCCTTTCGGCTTAAGGCTCTGCCCCCCCACCCCCCACCCTCCACCTCACTGGCATCCTCACGACAGCCCTGCGAGGTGGGCCAGGCAGCTGGCGGGAGACGGTCCCAGGGTTACCTGGTGATTTCCATGATGGGGTGGATTGGAATTGGGGTCCCCTCCCCTCTCTGACGCCTGGTGGCTGCATTATAGCCCACCCTCTGCAAAGGAGGAGCTGCCCTGCCCCCCATGATGCAGCCAGGGTTGCTTGAGGTCATCCAGCCGACCTTCCCTTGCCCAGAATCTGCTTTTCCTGCAGTTGTGGCCGATGGGCTTCATGCCCTGAAGAGAGGGGAGGCATTTTGGGGGGTGTCCCCTCTTTTGTAACCCAGCCCCTTCTTGGGGTACCCCCTCTTCCCCAGAGGAGGCAGATCTGGGTGCTTTCATGTGGGATGCCCCGTTTCCCCCCCCTCCTTGCTGTGAACCGACCCCTCTGTGAATCAGCTTGATGGGCACCCCTGGAGCGCAGCTCCCCTACTCTGAGCCCTTCCCCTCTGCCAGCCCCCCCCATCCGAGGGGGCAGCGGGAGGGGGTGTCTCAGCGGAGCAGGGGGTCAGTTTGAAGCCCCCTCCTTGAGCGTCTCCTTTTTCTTCTGCTGTCAATTCTGACTCTGAGCTGGCAGGTTGGGTCCGGGGGCCCTGGGGGGGGGGCTGTTTTGGTGTCCCGCTTTTCCCTCCCTCCCTTGCTGAACGCTGCCCCCTTCCCGTAGGGCGAAGAAGGCTTCCCGGGCATCAAGGGAGACGTGGGGCCGAAAGGCGACAGGGTAAGTCCACCCACGGGGGAGGGGGGGGGCTGGGGGGGGGCACCTGGGCAGCCCCTCGTGCGACCGTCTGCCTTCTCTGCGCAGGGTGAGTTGGGGGTCCCAGGGTCCCGTGGAGAAGACGGACCCGAAGGCTCCAAGGGGCGGACGGGACCCCCTGGAGACCCCGGCCCTTCCGGACTGGTGGGAGAGAAGGTGCGTAACGGGACAGGGGGGGGGCTTCGTAGTCGGACCCCCCACCACCACTGCTGACCCTCTTCCTTCCCCTCCTGGCAGGGCAAACTTGGTGTGCCGGGACTCCCCGGATATCCCGGCCGACAGGGCCTCAAGGTGAGTGGGAGCCGGAGCGAGCGGGAGAACTGGGGGTCCCCATTGGGGGTTGAAGTAGCCGAGTGAGCTGGAGGGGGGGGCTGGTCCCCCAATGGCCCCTCTCCCCCTCCTTTGTGACCCTCCCCTTTCCTCCACAGGGCTCCCAAGGTTTCCCCGGCTTCCCCGGGTCGGGCGGAGAGAAGGGGCTTCGGGTAAGTAGCACCCCTTCTTTTTTGGGGGGGGGCTCCTGGGCCACTCGGAGGCCTGGAAGGGCCCTCAAGGGAGCCAGGAGGAGGGGCCGAGCTGCTGCAGGGAAGAAGTGGGGCGCAAAGGGTCCCCCAGCCCCACAACCTCTCAAAAGCCCCCCACCCCCTACTCAAAGGGGTGCGTAGTGGGTGCTGTTGTGGGTTGCAACTCCAGTGTGTGTTTGTGTTCAATCCTGTCTTTTGTCCCTATGGAGGCTTGGTCTCTCTCCTTCCTTCCTTCCTTCCTTCCTTCCTTCCTTCCTTCCTTCCTTCCTTCCTTTCTCCACATTCTCTTTCTTCCTTTCTTTTCTCCCTCCCTCTTATCTCTTTCTTTCTCTCTTTTTCTTTCTCTCTCTCCTCTCTCTCTTTCTCTCTCCCTCCCTCTCTCTTTCTCTCTTCCTTCCTCCCTTCCTTTTTCTCTCTTTCTCTTTCTCTCTCCCTTTCCCAAAAGTCACCAGAGAACGGCCCGCAAAGTCTCCCTCGGATTCTCTCTTTCCCTAAGAACCTGTGGGGGGTCAGGAAGGAAGGCTTCAGTTTGTGTTAGTGGCGCTGGGGTTCCCACCATGTTTGGGGCCCCTCCTGGGATGTCTGGGCGCAGAGGGGCAGGGTGTGTGTGTGGGGGGTGGGGGGTGGGGGGGGAGGGGGCTGCTTCTTTGACGGGTCTTTGCTCCTCCTCCCCCGCTGCAGGGCCTCTCTGGGAAAATGGGACCACGAGGCGAGCGAGGACCCTCCGTGAGTGACAGGGATGGATTTGGGGGGAGGGGTCTGGCAGGGGATTTTCTCCCCCCACTTCCCTCCCCCTTTCCCTTCCGGCACCAAGTGCGAAGGATAGTGGGGGGACGGTCTTTTGGTCTGATGGTCTGCTGGGGGCTCTAAAGTGGGGGTGGGCATCGGGGAGGCCCCCAGGGCGTGGCGCTGTGGCCCCCCCAGACAGACACACACTCTCTCTCTCTCTCTCCCAGGGCCCCAGGGGCCAGCATGGGCCACGAGGAGCCACCGGGAAGTTCGGAGCCAAGGTGAGCCCGATGGTGATGGGGAGATTCGGAGGTAGACTGCTCCTGCAGCTGGAGGTCGCATGTCGGGAAGGAGGGAGGGAGGGGAAAGTCGGGAGATTTTTCAGAATCCGAGAGAAAAATTGGGGAGGGGAAAGGAAGCGGGTTGCGCAGGTCGTGCGTGCGTTTTTGTGCGTGATCAACAAAACCTGCGCACGGAAACAGGGATGTATGGATTTGCCCTGTGGGCAGGCGGGCGTTTCTTCCTGACCCCTCCCTCTTCTCCCCCCAGGGCACCTCTGGTGGCGAAGGGCCCTCGGGGCCCCCAGGAGAACGGGTAAGCCCAGGCTCCTGATTGGGCCGGAGCCACCTGGCCAGCCGGCAGGTCATCCCAACCGGTGTAAAGCACCTGGCGAAAGGACAGCTCCCCTCGCCCTCCGTCCTCCGCCACGGGGGGCTCCCGGCTGGGTTGGGGAGGGGGCCTCTCTGGAAGAAGCCGAGCGGGTTCAAGAGCCTCAGAGACCATAATCCTTTCCAAGCCAGGTTTCCTGCTGGCCGTCTGGAGGTTGCAGAGTTCTCATTTGGGTTCAGCTTTGCGGGGGACACAACCCCTAATGGGGTCTCTCCTCCTCTTCCTCTTCCTCTTCCTCCTGCAGGGGCAACCAGGAACTCAGGGGCCGAACGGATTTCCCGGACCGAAAGGCCCGCCGGTGAGTCACGGACCCCTCCCCTCCTCTGCCCCCCCACCCCTGTCTTCCTCCCCCCTCCCCAGCCACTGACTCTGCCCCCTTTCTTTGCCCACAGGGCCCCCCCGGGAAGGACGGGATGCCCGGCCACCCGGGACAGCGTGGAGAAGTGGTGAGCGACGGCCCCGTTGTGGCCCTGCCTGGCGAGGGTCCCCTAGGCAGCTGTTCCCCCCTCCTGTGGGACGATGTGGGGCTCAGATTAGCCCCTGGGAGCCTCTCCCCAAACCCCCCGCCCCTCAACGCTTCAGAACTTGATTTTCCACAAAAAAAACCCAGTCTTTATTTTAAAGTTTGAAACCTTTTAGATTTACGTCTGAATCCAAACGCTTCCTTCTTCCAGCGCCCAACATTTGAGATTAACATAATCATTGTGCAAATTCCCTGTAGGTTTTATTTAGAGAAGTTTTCTAACTTAATCCCACCCACCCCCACAGGGTTGGGTTTTTGGGGAGGGGAGGGTCCAGGAAGAGGAAGCAGGAATTAGGCCACCTCCAGCTGTGCAGAGCAAAAGGCTGATATATATATATATATATATATATATATAATTTCAATTTATTCAATTCAATTTATTAGATTTATAGGCCGCCCAATCCCGGAGGACTATATATATATATACCAATAAATCTGCTAGATTACTAGCGAGAGGCCTGTACTCAGAATTATTCAGGGCACTTGGCACATGCTCAAGGGACCTCAGTGTCAGGGTTCCAAATAGCACCCCAAAATAAATCAGAGTCCGAGGCAAAGGATTCCTCAGAGTTCCCATTGATGAAGAGAGCCATGTTGGCACATCTGGGAAAACCCTGAATCTGAAAGCTTCCCGGTTTTCCCCACCCAGTTGAAAGTTCAAGATCTCGCCCCCAACACCCACAAGTCCACCCCATGGGCCAATCTCCCCCTGCCATGCTGGCAGCTTCCACCCATCCAGTTCCGGTCAGGTGCAGAGACGCAGAGAACAAAGGATAATGACCTTGGCTTTCTAGAAAGAATGTTGTTATGGCTACGTAGCATCTAACTCCGTACAATCCCCACCATAGTAAAGGGATAGCAGAAGAATAGGAAGTGGGGCAGGCCTGACACTCTTCGTCCGCATGCCCCCCACTCCCTGGCCTACTCCTGGCTTTGGAGACTAGCAGGGAAGACTCCGGTTCCGCATTGAGAAGGCTTTGTGTGCGAATCCCACCCTTTCCCAGCTAGGCCGGGGCAAACACTGGTGACCAGGAGTGAAGAGGTTCAGCCCCGGTGGGGCCTGGTTCAGAGGGGAGGGGATGTCGCTGTCCCCCAGCCCCTCCCTGCCACTCTCTCCTCTTCTGTCTTCCAGGGGCTGCAAGGGAAGGCCGGCTCTCCAGGTGGCCCCGGGATCGTGGGGCCACAGGTAACAGATGCTGCCGGAAAGTGGGTGGGTGGGTGGGAGGGGAGGGGAGGGGCAGCAGCCCTTCCAACGCTCTCCCTCCCTGGTGCTTCCTCCCACAGGGGCCTGCGGGGGAAACGGGCCAGTTGGGGGAGAGGGGCCACTCGGGGCCCCCAGGACCTCCAGGAGAACAAGGCCTGCCAGGGCCCTCCGGGAAGGAAGGAACCAAGGTAACCCACCGTGGCCAGCCAGGCAGATGCTTCCTGCCGCCCCTCCGTCCCCCTCCCCTCCCCTGGCCCCTACGGAGGGAGGTCTCCAGGGCCCTCAGGGCTGGGTACCCCATCCCCCCTTTGACTGGCAGTTGTCCCCGCCAGCTAGTCCTCGTCCACTGGACCCTCCCTGCGAGGGTTTTCTTTTTGTGGCTGTGCAGAGTATTGGGGGGGGTGTCTGCCTTCGTCCTCCGATGTGGGGTGCGGGGGGGGCAACCCATTGTGACGCTCCATGTGTCTTTCAGGGCGACCCAGGAACCACCGGAGGCCCCGGGAAGGACGGACCCCCAGGGCTGAGGGGCTTCCCCGGAGAGCGAGGCCTTCCCGGCACGGCTGTACGTACCTGCCCCCCCCCCACTCGAGGGGACGGTTGGGGGGGGGAGACCCCATCTAGGGAGGGAGCAGGAATAGGAAGCCCCCACCGAGGCCCTTCCTTCCTTCCTTCCTTCCTTCTTTCTTTCTCTCCTTCTACTTCTCTTTTTCTTTCTTGCCCCCTCTCCCCCTGGAGAGCGAAATTCCAGGTCTGCCAGATGGTCAGCTTCAGTTGGGGTCACTCAGAAGGGCCCCTCTTCAAAGTTGGGGCCCACCAGCCTTGGCTCTGGGACCTCATTTAGAGCCCCCCTTTCTGGGTTGATGGGGCCTCTTTCTATGGGTCCTGAAGCAACACGGCTGGTCACTCTTTGGTCAGAAATGGGGAGACACCGCCCCTCCCCCCCAAGGAAACAGCCCGGACATGAGGGTTGGGGGGGGAGTGGAAGGCAAGAGAGAGGAGATCTTGAGGGCGGGTGTGGGGGAGGGGATTTTGGTTCCCCCCCCCTCGTCCTTCATCTGGGGGAGTGCCATTGAGGGGAGGGGAGCCTGCTAAGCCTCTTCTCTTCCTGAGCAGGGGGGCCCTGGACTGAAAGGCAACGAGGGACCTGCCGGCCCCCCAGGACCAGCGGTGAGTATTTCAGCCGCTTCCTTCCGGTCACCCAGAGATCTGGTTTTAGCTCTTACGAGATCACGATCTGGGATTTCACCTCCACGATACAATCGGAAATTGAACCTGGACCGGTGCTGGGCTGCTTCCTTGACCCTCAGCCGGGGGTGAAATTCAGCCGGTTCTGAGAGGTTCTGGAGAACCGTTAGCGGAAATGTTGAGCAGTTTGGAGAACCGGCAAATGCCTCCTCTGGCTGGGCCCAGAGTGGGGAGGGAATGGGGATTTTGCAGCAGCCTTCCCCTGCCACGCCCACCAAGCCATGCCCACCGAGCCGGTAGTAAAAAAAATTGAATTTCACTACCGCCCCCAGCCCCCCCTTTCCACCCCCAAAGGCAGGGGGCTAAGGTGGGAAAGAGGGAGGGATCCACCCCCTTCATGAGGGGCCCGGAGTAAAGAAGGAGACACCCCCCTCCCTGCAGAAGATTCCCAGGCCTTTGGTCCCCACCATCTCTCTGCCTGGTCCCAGCCTCCTTCACTGGCTGGGGAGGATGGGCTTTAGAGTGAGAGGCAGGGTCAGCATGGAAACCTCCTGCCTCTCTCCTTTTGTGCCCGTTGTGTCCGGGTTGACCGTCATTTTCCTTCTCCTTCCAGGGGTCTCCCGGAGAGAAGGGTCCCGCAGGATCAGGAGGCCCCGTTGGGCCTCCAGGCAGACCTGGCCCCCAGGGGCCACATGGCCCGGGGGGAGAGAAGGGCGTGCCTGTGAGTAGGGGTACATGCCTTGCGATGGTGGGGAGAAAGGGAAGGGGACACGGAAGAGCTACGCTTGGGGGTCTGTGGGTGAGGAGGAAGGGGGCGAGGAGTGATGGGCCAGAGGAGAGGAGAGTCCATCCTCTCAGCCTCAGTTTCCCTCTTCTCCCCCAGGGTGAAAAAGGACCCATTGGCCCCGCTGGCCGAGATGGTGCCCAGGGCCCCATTGGTTTGCCCGGCCCTGCAGGGCCACACGGGGCCCCGGGTGAGGACGGTGATAAGGTGAGTGGCTGGTGGGTTGACCCCCGTGGGCGCATCCTCGTCTTTCCCCCCCTTCCTGGACTGAGCCTCCCTCCCCTCTGTCTTCTCTTCGCCTCTGCAGGGAGAAGTGGGGGACCCGGGTCGCAAGGGGCCCAAAGGCGGCAAAGGCGAGCAGGTAAGACTAACCCCCGCGCAGGAATCGCAGTGGGGCGGAGGGAGCCGGGATCGGCCGCTGTGACTCTGCTCGTCGCCCAGCTGATAAGCTCCTCTTCCTCCTGCAGGGTCCCCCGGGGCCCCCAGGCTCCCTCGGTTCGGTTGGACAGCCGGGTCCGGCGGTAAGTGTCTGCGGGGTTTCCCCTTGTTTCCTGGGGGTCCCACGGTTATACCTTTGGTCCTCCGGACGCCACCCCGTGGGCGACTCCGGAGTATGGCAAGGAGGCCCTTGGCCTCTGGGGAGACAGCCCCCGCCTTGAAATGGGCAGGAGAGGGGGGGCAGGGAGATCTGGGTTTGGCTCTCCTTTGGGTCCTAACTCTCCGATTGCCTCCTTCTCGGCCGCCTTTAGGGTGCGGATGGTGAGCCAGGAGCGAGGGGCGCCCAGGGCCATTATGGGGCGAAGGGGGACGACGGCATCCGAGGATTCAATGGGGCACCAGGACCCATTGGCTTACAGGTAACAAACACAGTCCTGCTTTTCCCCCCATATTTTTTATTTTATTTTTAAACATAAAAGACGACATAAAAAAAATTCTCATCCATTACATACAGCATGTCGTTTGGTTACAAGCGTTTGTGCATCCATATTCTCAATTATACAATCACAGATTTTCCGTCTAAGTAGATACCTCACTTTCATTGTACAACCTATATTCAATTACGATTAATATTTCTTTTCAACAAACCCAATTCCCTTACATTCTTGATTGTCTGTTTAATAACAATATACCTTTTTGTAATCCCTTATCTGATTCTGAATATTTTTACAGTGCAAAAGAATTTACCAACTGTTTATGTTTATACATCACTACTTTCAATTATGCATAATCCCGCCAATCATCTATCGAGTGTGCTTATCTTCATTGTTGTCCTTGTATATTCATACATTCAAACAAAGATGTTATTCCTTCATTTTTCAACAAGGTATTCTAAATACTCACTTCATACATATACCAATCTTTACTTCCTTATTAAAATTATTTGTCAACAACAAGGTATCTTTACAATATACATCACTACTTAGAGTTATGCCTAATATCACCGATCCTCTATCAAATGTACATAGAATCATTATTATCCTTGTCCTTCATTTTAAAACAAAATGTTCTAAATTATTCAATTCATATATATATATATATATATATATATATATATATATATATATATATATATATATATATATATATATATATATATATAGCAATAGCAATAGCAATAGCAATAGCAATAGCAATAGCAATAGCAATAGCAGTAGACTTATATACCGCTTCATAGGCCTTTCAGGCCTCTCTAAGCGGTTTACAGAGAGTCAGCATATTGCCCCCAACAATCTGGGTCCTCATTTTACCCACCTCGGAAGGATGGAAGGCTGAGTCAACCCTGAGCCAGTGAGATTTGAACCGCTGACCTGCTGATCTAGCAGTAGCCTGCAGTGCTGCATTTAACCACTGCGCCACCTTGGCTCTATATATATATATATATATATCAGTCTTTCATTGTATCGTTATTAATCTATTTGAGAACATAATTGTATTATTACTTATCTCCTTCAATTAAAACGTAAGTAAAACATTTTTCATTTCCAAGTTTTTTTCCCCAGCCACTGATAAAACCAGTCCCACATCTTATAAAATTGCTCGTCTTCTTGTCCTCTTATTTCAAATGCCAGTTTACACACAGTCTTTCTTGACAGGGGCTGCCCGGACCATCTGGGGAGAAGGGGGAGACAGGCGACGGTGGACCCCTAGTAAGTGCCACCGTCTTCCCTAAGGGGAATCCCTCCCAGACCCTCAAACCCCCCCCCACATGGTTCCTACCCAGCTCTGTTGTCGGGAAACAAGATATGTGGATGCTCATCAGTATTTTCTTGCAGGGACCCCCAGGACCCCCAGGACCCCGAGGCCCAGCTGGGCCCTCCGGAGCTAGCGTGAGTGTGCCTTCCACCCTCTTTTCCACTTGATTCCTTCCTTCAATGGATTCCCAAGGCTGAGCCCGGTTGGATCTCTTTTTCCCACAGGGTCCGCAAGGCCCCCCAGGAGGGATTGGAAACGAGGGTCCACCAGGACAAAAGGTACATGGGCTCCGGGGGATGCTTGGCAGAGGGCAGGGCCTGGGGTCTCAGGGCGAGGCCCCAAGGTGGGGCTTTTCCAAGCTCCTTGGGAGGATCTCCCGTCAGAGGTGGATCTAGGCCATGGTCCTCGTGGCTCTCTCTGCACAGAGTCCTTCCTCTCCCGTGGGGGGCACTGAGGCCCTTAGGCCAGGGGTCCCCAACCCAGCCCATTCAGAACCGGGCCGCAGAAGTGTCGGGCATGTGCACCTACACAGTTTTATTTGCATGTGCAACGGGCGGGCTTGCAAGCGCACACACGCGGCCCCGTTTTTGTGAGCAGTGGACGCACATACTTGCCACTCACACAAATGGAGCTATGCGCTCATCCACTGCTCACACGGAACCTCCCCCTCTCTGCCGCCCTGCTGGTTTGCAACGCCGGAAAGATGGCAGACCGCCGTCTTAGACGGTTCAGCTCTTGCGACCTTTGCTTGTCCAGCTGGGGTAGAGCATCCCTCCCATCACCCCCAGCCCTAGCCGGGACAGTTCCTGCCCTCCCAAAGATGGCTTTCCTGGGTTGTATCAAGCGCATTGTTGGGACCTCCGTGTCCGGGAACCAAACGGTTGTCCACAACCAGCCGACTCCTTGGGACTTTGGAGGGCCAGGAGGCAAAAGGTAGCACAGGAACCCAACAGGGGCCTGATCCACTAACCTCCCTTCCCCATCGCAGGGCGAATCGGGAGAGCAGGGTGGGCCTGGAGGCCCCGGAGAGCCTGGCCCGAAGGTACGTCTCTTTCTTCTGCCCCCCATGATTGTGTGGCTGTACATGCTGCATTCCCCGTGCCCCTCTTCCCCTCCTCCTGCCCCTTGGCACCAGAAGTCCGTGGCCCCAAGTCCCATGTGGAGCAGTCTTCACACACCTGCCTACACAACGGGGTGGGAAAGTGTGCCACCATATGCCCCAGGTGCCACAGACCCCCTCCCCCCCGATAAGGCCTGGCTGCCTCTCCCCAGTCCAAGGCTGAAGAGGGGCTTTGGGGCAGCAGCGTGCCCTCTTTTCCACTTCCTGCATTTTGAGCGGTATACTGTGCCTGCGTCTGGAGGCTCCGGGTGGGCCCCTTGACTCTGACAGCCCCTCCTCTCTCCTCAGGGCCCACGGGGTGAGCAAGGAGAGAAAGGGGAAGCCGGGAGCGCTGGTGTGGCTGGACCCCCCGGAGGGAGAGGCCCTGTCGGGGACGATGGGCCCAAGGGGAACCCGGTAAGGGAAACAGCAGACATGGGAGGGGCTGGTGTGGAGGAGGGAGGTCTGGGACTGGGAGCAACTTCCTCCCCCACTCTAGACTCAGGTGGACTACAAGCCCCAGTAATCCCAGAACCAGAGAAGACATGGGATTTGTAGTTTAGGGTCGGGGGAAGCTGGCGGTGAATAAATCTGACGTAATGGCCTGTTTTGTCCAAGTATTCAAAAAGCCTTGTAGGGTTTTCTTTTTTGGGGGGTGGGGGGGAAATGTAAGGATTAGATGAGCCTTAAAAGTGCGGAATTCAACATTTATCTCGGGGGAGGGGAGAGAAATGGGGACTCTGGTGACCTTTGACTTTTCTCTGGGCTCAGGGCCCAGTCGGCTTCCCTGGAGACCCCGGACCCCCCGGAGGAATCGGGCCCCGGGTGAGTACGACCCTCCCCTCTTGGCTGGGCCCCTCTGAGCCCGCCCTCCGCTAAGGGCCAAAGAGCACCAGAACCCATGTGCCTCTCCCCACAGGGCCAAGACGGAGCCAAAGGCGAGCAAGGAGAAAACGGGGAACCCGGAGAGGCGGTGAGCATTTGAGGGGGGGGGAAAGGTTTAAACCCTACCTAGGGTATGGCTGGGTCCAGCAGGAATCGGATGCCATCTGCCCCCTGGCTTCCCACTGCACCCCACCCCTTCAGGGGCCTCCTGCTTGTGCCCCGAAACTCCAGTACAGACTCTATTTATTAATAAAATTTATTAATAAAATTTATAGGCCGCGCAATCCCGAAGGACTCCGGGCAGCTAATCTCTCTCTAATCTCTCTCTTTCCTTTTTTCCTTTTTTTCCCCCAAAGACGTTTTTTATTCTCCTACACAGCATTTTAAGAATACATTCCCATAATTGTTATTCTTCCTTACATTTATAATTCTTATACATTAATTATTTCATTTAATAAGTTGTAATGTTCAGTTTGGGTTGCTTTATTTACCATTCCTTCCTCCTTTTGAAACACTTCCTTGTTCTCCTTCTCTTCTCTACTTTCCTCCTTCCTCCTCTCCTTCCCCTTCCTTCTTCCCTTCCGTTTCTCCTACTCCTGCTCTTCCTCTTCCCCTTTCTACCCACTCTCCTTCTCTTTCTCTGCCTTCCATCCTCCTCTCCTTACCTCTTTCTTCTCTCCCCCATCTTCCTTTCGTTCTCTCCTCCTCTCTCTCTTTCTTTTTCTATTATTGTTGGTGTATATATTTCAAAACTCAGTTTACGTTTCCTTGGGATGGCATTTCCATCAAGCCAAATATAATTTAGTATCATTTCTTATTCCCTTACCTTCACTAGTCTGCCCTAGTTATGTTCCCCCACTTTATATCTCACTCTTGAATATATACTTATATATTTAATATTTCCTTTTCTGTTTTCCCCTTCTTCCCACCCCCCTTTTCCATTTAATAGTATTTATCTTCTCCCTATTTTCTTTTCTAGTTTCCTTTCTCTTGCCAGTCATAAAATCTTCTCCACGATTCCTCTTTATCCTTTATTTTCATTGTCAACCTATTCATCTCTGCACAATCTAATAGCTTTTTTTATTATCTCTCCTTCCTTTTTCAGGGGTCTCCGGGGCCATCTGGTGAGGCTGGTCCCCCTGGGCCACTCGGGAAGCGGGTAAGTTGGGGTCCACCTCATTGGGGAGGAGATGCCTGTCGTCCCCCCCGCCCCCTGCACTGGGGCCTGGGATTGGGAGTCACGGGACAAGGGGAAGAGAAAGGCAGCCAGGGCCCCTCCAAGGCCCCCAGCAAAAGACCATCCCCCAAAATCCGGACTCGGGAACCACGTCTCCTCTGGGGTCTAACCAGTGGTGGGTTCCGGCACAGACTACTGCCGGTTCACTCAGAGATGTGGCACACGCGTGTGCATGCTTTGCACACGAATGCTTGCTTGATGCTCACTGCACGCACATGTGCAATACAACTAAGATTGCTCTGTGCATGCGGAGAACCAAAAAACCGGAGAACCGCTTCCGGGGCGTGGCAGGCCTGGGTCATTGCCAGTTCCAGTGGCCCAGGCCGCCAAAACTACTACCGGTTCAGCCAAACTGTCCCGAATCAGCAGGAACTAACGCCGTGTCCTCCCACACACTCCTTCAGCTGCAGGGGTCCAAGAAAAGCCCCCTCCCTTCTGAAGGGAAAGCAGAAAAGAAGGACTCCGGACTGCTCTGGCCTCTGTTTCCTCCCAGCCCCACCTCTCCAGAGGGGCAAAGACCCCCCGACTCAACCAACCTCTCGTTCTCCTCTCTACAGGGCCCCGCTGGAGCTCCCGGCCCCGAGGGACGGCAGGGGATGAAGGGCAAGAAGGTGAGTGGGGCTGCCTCTGGGTGGGGAGGTCACCACGCCCCATAGAAGGAGTGGGGGTTGGACTGGGCCTTCTGGATGGCGGCTAAGGAGCCTTCAATCCCCACTAAGGGGTTTCCCTGGGAGAAAAGGGAAGGTGGGGAGATGAGGGGGCAGGACAGATGGGGGGTCCCAACTGCACCCATGGGGCAGGGCGGCTGTTGGGCAGGAGTTCTTCGGCCCCAGAATTGGGGAGGGGGGCCGCTCACGCCGCATGGCCCCTCTCAGCTATTGCTCTGCTGGTGCTTCCGTCTGGACCAGAGGCTGAAGGGGACTCCATCCTGAGTGGGCATTGCAGGGCGTGCGAGTGGAGGGGGACCTTAGAGGTCGTGCAATCCAACCGCATCAAAGCTGGAAGGAGCTGAGCTAAGCCCTCTCCTGGGAGCCCTTCCTTCCCTCGGTCTGACCACGATTCCACCCTGACTCTCCCCTCTCCAGGGAGAATCGGGAGCCCTCGGGCCCCCTGGCAAAACCGGAGCTGTGGGACCCCAGGGGACACCTGGAAAACCTGGCATGGAGGGCTTGAGAGGCGTCCCTGGATCTGTGGTAAGGGGGAAGGCATCTGCTTGGGCTGCGTGGGTCTCTCCGGCTCATGCGGGGGGGGGGGGGAGGAAGAGTCTGGGAGGGTCAGGGGGGAGAAACGGAGCCAATTCCAGACTCACGGATCCTTGGAGGGTGGGTTGGGGGCCAGAGTTCTTAGCGGGCAGAGGGCAAACCCATTTCTGGCTTGCTAGAAAGGGGGAAGTGGAGGGTCCCTTGTTGAAGGGGGGGATCACATTCACGTCTTGATCTTCGGTCTCTTGTAGGGGGCCCAAGGCAAACCAGGAACCACAGGCCAGGCTGGGCCCCCAGGACCTGCGGTGAGTAGCCACCTTTTGGGGGGGACCCAATGGGAGGGGGTCTGTAAGTCACAGGAAGTGCTTAAGCTTCCTTGGGGGTGTTTCTTCCCATAGGGCCCCCCTGGACTGCCTGGACTGAAGGGCGAGACGGGCCCCAAAGGAGAGAAGGTAGGAGGGAGACAGGCGAGCTGGGTTTGGTGCTCGCCCTGAGTGAACGGCCTTCTGGGAGGGGAGGGATCCCCCCCACCTGCTCACCCCCCCTACGTCTCTCCACAGGGCCACCCGGGACTCATCGGCTTGATTGGACCGGCTGGAGAGCAAGGAGACAAAGGGGACCAAGGGGCCCCTGGGCCCTCAGGGAGTGGTGGGCTTAAAGGAGAGACTGTAAGTGCTGGGGGTAGGGGGGCTTGGGAGGGGGCTGGAGGGACAGGGACCACCTTAACCTCTTGCTCTCTCCCTGCAGGGCATCCCTGGACCGACCGGCCCTCTTGGCCCCGCAGGGCCCCCTGGACTTCCTGTGAGTAGCGCCTGATTCCACCACCCCCCAAACCCTCTTACATCTCCGGGACGGGGACCCCAACTCTCTCCTTCTCTTTTTAGGGTTCTCCCGGTCCTCAGGGTGCCAAAGGAGCCACGGTGAGCGACGTAGCCCTGCCCCATAGCGCTTGGGGTGGGTGGGGTGGGGGGAAGGAGCAAAGGGGTGGGGAGAAAAAAGAGAGGAAAGTCTCTCCTTGAGGACTAACCTCTTGGCGATTTGATTCCAGGGCGAAGCCGGACCCAAAGGACAGCGGGGCATTCCTGGCCCCCCTGGGAAGCCGGTAAGACCCCAGACTCACTCCACCCTGCCTTGGTTTCCCCTCGGCAGAGGAGAGGTCTGGGAGAAGGCTGGGTCCACACAGTCACGTGATCAAAATTCAGACGCTTGACAACTGACTGACATTTACGACAGTCACAATGTCACATGATCCCTTTTCGCAACCTTCATTGGGGAAGCCAATGGGAGTCACTTAACAACAAGCGTTACTAATCTACCACGGTAGTTTGTTTAACAATTATGGTGAGAAAAGTCATAAAATGGGACGAAACTCAATGTCTCACTTAGCAACATACATTTTGGCCTCCATTGTGTTCGTAAAGTGAGGACTCCCTGCATTGGCCAATCTACTTGAGACCCCCTAAATGGGGCCAAGCCAGGGGTGAAATCCAGCAGATTCTGACAGGTTCTGGAGAACCGGTAGCGGAAATTTTGAGTAGTTCGGAGAGTGGGTAAATGCCACCTCTGGCTGGCCCCAGAATGGGGAGGGAATGGGGATTTTGCGGTATCCTTCCCCTGCCACGCCCACCAAGCCACACCCACAGAACCGGTAGTAAAAAAAAAAAGAATTTCACCACTGGGCCAAACCCCACAGGCGTTGTGTGAACAAGTGTAAACTCTTTGGCAGGGTCCACCAGGCGAAGCCATCCAGCCCCTACCAATCCAGCGCCACAAGAAGAGCCGGCGCTCGGTGGATGGTAGCCAGCTGGTGCCAGAGGAGGTGGAGGAGATGGCGGCCGATGGGGCAGCGGGACAGCCGACCTCCCGGCGTGTGGAGGAGATCTACGGCTCCCTGGAGTCCCTCCGCCAGGAGATCGAGGGGATGCGGAAGCCACTGGGCACCCAGGACAGCCCTGCCCGCACCTGCCAGGACCTCCGGCTGAGCCAGCCTGAACTGCCCGACGGTGGGTGTAACGGGATAACAGAGGTGGGAGGGACCCTACACCCTTTCAGACAAAACGCTGTCTGGGGTCTTCTGGAAAAGAGGCCTGCTTGCCTCCCCCAGGGCGATTCCCTGGCCCTCCCGCCTTGACCCACATGGCTTCTGTCCTGGGCAGGGAGTGCAACCCGATTGGCAAGGCGGCGTGTCCCATGGACTCTGTTGAGCCGCTGGTGCCTTCGTCAAAACCCAGAAGCTGCTGGATTAACTAGAACACCCAGCAGCCCTTGCAAGTGGAGGAGGGGGGAAGCCTCAGATCCTCTGATCTGTCATCCTCCCTCTCCCCATGCCGGGACTCCACCCGGGGTTTTCCCTGTAAGCCCTTGGGGAAACCTTGGGAAGCCAAATGTGAAATCCTGGGGGGATATTCACACTCCAAATCACCTTCACCATCAAACGGTGCACTCTCTTTTTTGCGGGGGAGGGGGAAGGGGCATGAGTTTGCCAAGGGGCTACTGGAGTTGTGGGGACCTCCACCCCACCCCAACTGAAACCTTGGTGGGGAACTTTGGCCTGTCTTCCTCCCCAGGCGAATACTGGATCGACCCCAACCAGGGCTGTACCCGCGACTCCTTCAAGGTTTATTGTAACTTCACGGCGGGGGGTGAGACATGCGTCTTCCCCAGCTGGGAATCTCGAGAGGTGAGGAGGGGATCATGGGTGGGGGGGTTAGAACTGACCCTACTGGGGGATCTTGGGGAGCCCCAACCCTGAAAGCCGATGTCCCCGTTTCTGCCATTTGTGGGGTGGGCAGCTTATGAAAACCAAGATGGGTACTGAAATAGGAAAGGTGGCACTCCTGGCAATGTTAGGCTGGCCCTCCTGGGGAGGGCGGAGAGCACCCAGTCTGGGCACCCCTGCGTTGCTCCAAATGGCCGTGGTGGGCACAGCCTGTCTGGGCAGGGGGCAAAGGCTGCGTTTCAGGGCGAAGGGCTTTGCCACGAGCCTCTTCCGGCTGAGGCTGCAATTCCGTGGTTGCCTCTTGGTCTCCCATCCAGGTACGAACCAAGCCTGGTCCTGCGAAGGCCAGAAGGCCTTTGAATGGGGCAGGGTGGCCATGGGTCCCAGCCCCATGGATCAAGCCCTCTGCAGAGGGGGGAATGGACCCCATCAGAAAGCCAAAGGGCAGAATTTGCCTTTGGGGCCAGCCACCACAAGGCCCTGCTGCTTTTGGGTGCCCCCCTCTCTCTGTGGGTCAGAAAACCAAGCCACGCATGGCACAGCTTGCTTCGGCCCCTCCTGGCTCAAGAAAGTCCCCTGATTTCCTACCCCCCCCACTCCGTTTGCAGGTGGCAATGGCTGCCTGGGAGGAGGAGATGCCGCCGAGGTGGTTCAGCCAGTTCCAGAAGGGCCATCAGGTGAGTCCCCTGGCTGGGGGATGGGGTCCTCCCCCTTCGTCTCTCAGGAAGGGAGGGCCCCCCTTTCCTGCACCCGAATCTCTCCTCCTGGAGGGTGTTGGAAAGACACGCAGGAAAGAGGGCTCCGATCCCAGGAGGCAGCCAGGATTCCTGGGCTGGAGGGGTGCCTGACCTCCAAGCTTGTGATGGGGGAGACCTCTTACTTGGGGCGGGGATCTGGAGGGGAGGCGGGAAATGGGTCTCTACCGGGAAATCCTCCTTCCATAAAGGACTGACAATGGTGGCCACTCAGTGGCTCAGTCCTTGTGCTGCGTTCACGCGACACCCCAAATTTCATTCCGAAGGACCCGGAGCGATATTTGTGAAACTTGCCAAGGCTGGTGTGTGTGTGTGTGTGTATGTGTGTGTGTGTGTGTGTTGTGAGGGGGGGAATTGACTTCCTTTTTCTTAGAACTTGGTGAGTTATGCAAAAGCAAACTCGTTTGGTTGATTCTGGATAGGACACCAACACAGTAAACAGGCTTCCCCAGTGCAGGGTGCTTGCTGTGTGAAGCAGTTCCGTGCAGTGAGGTGGGGAGGGGAACCCCAAAATGGAACCCTCCACTCCATCCAGCTCACCGTCCCACTTAGGATTTGGCCTCCTCTGCTTGAGGGCAGTCACCCTTCCCCTTATCCTCATCTCCTCCTCATCCCTGGTTCCTCCCCAGTTCTCCTACGTGGATGCGGAGGGCCACCCTCTGGGCGTGGTTCAGCTCTCCTTCCTGCGCCTGCTGAGCACCTCTGCCCGCCAGAACTTCACCTACCACTGCCAGCACTCGATCGCCTGGCACAGCTCGGGGTCCCCCACCTTGGAGGGCTACCAGCAGGCCCTGCGCTTCCGGGGGGCCAACGAGGACGACCTGAGCTACGACAACAGCCCCTACATCAAGGCCCTGGTGGATGGCTGTGCGGTGAGTGCCCGGGAGGGGACGCGGATGGGAGGAACAACAACCGCAAGGGTGGGGTGGGGGACGGGACCTCTACTCAGAAATGGCGGGATGGCAGGCCTTGCATTTTTCATCCCCACATGGATGGATTCTGCGGGTCCCCAGGTGCCTCCTTTTCTCCTGCTATCGGCTGCTGGAGCTTCTCCCCTCCCATAGCAATGGGGGTTTGGGGCCCCTCCTTGGCTCCGCGGAGGGCAAGTGTGGGGGGGGGAATGGATGCAGGGGGCTGCCAGGTTCAGGACAAAGCAGTTCCCACAAAGGGAGGTCCCAACGTTCCTGGTTTCCATCTTACTGACCGGTGGATGGCTGGCGTAAAGCAGGGCTCTCGGCTTCCCTATGGGGAGGGGGGAAGTGACCCACCTCCAGTGGTGACCTTTCTCTTCCTCCCCAATGCAGGCAAGGAAAGCATCCGGCGAGACACTCCTGGAGGTCAACACCCCCCAAGTGGAGCACCTGCCCTTGCTGGATGTGCACCTGATGGACTTTGGGCAGGCCGGGCAGGGCTTCGGCTTTGAGGTGGGGGCCGCCTGCTTCCTTGGCTAGAGCGGAGACCCCAGTGCAGCCGGCAGGAGTGGGACGACCACCTTCCTGGTGCCCACCAAACAACAGAGACCATGGGAAGGGTGGGGTGGGGATCAGCCAGAGGCCCAGCAACCAGAAGATCTGTGGAGTGCAGAGAAATCCCCCTACTCCCAGGGACTCACCAGCCCCCATGGAAATGTTCTCTCCTCTCTGCAACCCCCCCGCTGCAGAATCCCCCAAAGGGCGCTGTCCCCCCCTCCCCAAATGGACCATAACCTGCTTCAGTGCTTCCTTCCATCTATGTTGATGGAGACACCTCCCCCAAACAGCAGAGTCCCTAGCCAGCAATGGACGCCACCACACTATACCCCTCCGGAGCCCCACCCACTTCAGCCCTTTCCAGCCCCACAATTTCAGCCTTGCCTCCCTCCCCTTGAATTCGGCGGCAGGCTTGGTAATGGGGTGGAGTTCCCCATCATCGAAGCCCCCCCCCACCCCCAGCCATTTCCCTCTTCTTCCTCCCCCCCCCACCTTTTATCCCGCACAAAAGTAATTG
Organism: Thamnophis elegans; assembly: GCF_009769535.1. Classification (NCBI taxonomy): domain Eukaryota; kingdom Metazoa; phylum Chordata; class Lepidosauria; order Squamata; family Natricidae; genus Thamnophis; species Thamnophis elegans. Next base: position 246,393 of record NW_022473899.1, on the reverse strand, counting down.
GTAAGAAGAAAAAGTCCGAAGAAGAGGAAACCGTAGATTTTATTTTGTTTTTATACAAAAAAAATAATAAATTAATTATATTATTTAATGGAATCAATATTAAAAAGAACATTTTTTTCCTTGCTGCAAATTTGTAATCTTGAAAATGGATGTCTGTATGTGTGTGTGTGGGAAGGAGAGTGGGGGGGGGGTACAGGAGCTTGAGATCCCATTTCTGATTGCCGGAAATTTAAAGAAGTATATATTGAATTTTCTATTGGTCGGCTAAATGTCCGAACGGCCAGGGACCGAGTTGCAAAAAGCGGCGAGTGGACATTTTGAGTGTTGGGCAGATCACCCTTATATTTTGCTGATTTGGGAGGTCCCACTTCCTCTTTCCCTGCTTTAAAGGGAAGGTCCATCAATGCCAGGTGTCGCCCCTCCTTGTGGAGATGGTTCCTCCCAATGATGCCTGGGGAATTCTGGAAGTCCTCCAGTCTTAAAGTGGCCAAGGTTGGACAGCCCCAGCTTGGAATGCACCACATTTGTGGGTGTGTGCATGCAAACCACCCTCCTGATTCAATATGGCCTCTTTCCTCCCTGCCAGCTGGGTCCTTTGCTACGCACCAGCCGCATTCTCACGAGTTTTAGAAGCAGTTTTTCTGCTGGTGGGTTGTGTGACTGTCGAACCACAGCTGATGTGGGACAAGGCAAGGAGAGGCCAAAGCCACTGAAAGGAGGCCACCATCGTCACGTCTTGTGGTGGGGAGTTCCACAAATTGAATATGTAGTATTGAGGGTCTTCTCAGAACCTCTCTGGATAGGAATGGAATACAGTTGGTCCTTAACTTACAGCCGTTTGTTTAGCGATTAACATTGTGATGGTGCTGGAGTGACTTACAACCAGTCCTCACACTTAAGACTGTTGCAGCATCCTCATCAGAGTCCTGTGATTGCAATTTGGGTGCTTAGCTTGGCGTTTGTGACCACTATTGGCAGCCTTCTCAGTCGGCTTCCGACAATGGGGAAGCCAGCGGGAAAGACGGCAGATGGTAGCTGCTGACACCTTTCCTTAAACCGCGGCTAAAAAAGGTTGTAAAATTGGACGTGGTCACATGCAATGCCTCACTTAATGACTGCGTGGCCTGAGGTTGAATTTGCCAGTCCCAATTGTGCTTGTACATCCTGAACTGCCTGCATCTGGTACCCAAAGAAGTGTAACGTCACAAATCTGCGGCATGCTAACCTGGGTCAATTTTGTCAGTTGCTGCATTCACACACAAACACAGAGACACCTCTTTGCTTCAACTTAACAACAGATCATTTAGTGACTGTTCAGTTACAACAGCACTGGAAAAAAGGGACACGACCGTTTTTCACACTTACGGCATCCCCATCTTCACGGGATCAAAATTCAGCTGCTGATCAACCATATTTATGATGGAGTGTCCCGAGGTCACGTGATCCCCATTTGCGACCTTCTGACAAGCAACGTTAATGGGGAAACCAGATTCAGTTTACAACCATCTCACCAATTTAATAACAGCAGTGATTCACTTAACAAACCTGGCAAGAAAAGTTGTAAAATGGGGCAAAACTCAGTTAACAACTGCCTAACTTAGCAACGGAGATTCTGGGCTCAATTTGAGGACTCCCTGGGCTCCAGCTCACGTGACACACACTCACCAACCCTGAACAAGAGCAGCGACCAGCAAGCTCCGCCCGTGGTGATGGGGCGGGGGGAGAGGGACGAGGGTGGGTAAGCCTGGCCCCCAATTCCAGTCCCCCCCCACTCCCCACTGGGTTCCAGGGAGGCCGCCTGAGTCAGAATAAAGTTTATTCACAGGAGGGTACAAGGGGAAGGGGGCTGCGGGGGTGGAGGTGAGGGGGTTCCACCCTCAGAAGTTGGGCCGGTGTTTCTTCACCTCGACCATCAGGTGGTGGATGTTGATCAGCTCCGAGCGGACGGGCAACGACTTGAGGGGGGGCAGCGCCAGAACCTTGTGGAAGCGGTGGTAGTACTGGATCAGCTGTGTCAGCGCCCCCTGCAGGCAAATGTGGGGCAGTGAGAAGGAGCTCAGCCCCGCCCCTTTCCAGGTCCCACTTTCCCCAGGGCCCCCGCCTCCCTCACCTGGATGATGGTGGTCCCGTTCTTGAAGTTGGTGAAGGAGCGCATGACGTCCTGGCTGAGAGTCTCCACTGAGGTCTTCCAGGTTGCGGCGAAGCCGCGCACCAGCTGTGTCACCCGGGCTGTGGGGTAAGGAGGAAGAGGAAAGGTGTGGTGCCAGGACCTCCTCCTCCTGCTCACCTCCCTCCCACAAGTCCGTGCCCCACTCACCTTCCTCCCCTCGCAGGCGTTCCAGCTGGCCCCGCTCAGCCAGCCCCTCCACCTCCTTCACGAAGGCAATCATGCCCCCGAACCCAGGGGCCAGGAGCTCCTCGATGAACTCCTGCCAGGGAAGGAGGAGGGGGAGAATGGGCTCAGCTGAGGCAGAGGGACCCCTCCCCAAATTTCAGGGGATGGAGTGCCCCTCACTCTACCACTGAACGCATCAACTCCCTGACTCTACACAGGGATAACACATCAGTCCTGCATCTGAGTCAGCTCTATGTCAACACCTGGTGTGACATAGACCTCTCCCCCATTACCCTCACCTCCTGAGGCATGGCTGGAGACCCCCCCAGCTTCTTGGAGAGGGGGGCTCCTGAGAATGGAAGCTGCAACACCCACTCACCCCTGACCCACCTGTGTCCGGGCATTGAGCAGCTGCTGGAAGCCCTCCACCTCTTTGCTCTCCTCCACTGCTCGTTCCTGGGTACGGCAAGGGGGAGAGAGGTGAGGAAGATTTGTTCTTCTACCCCTCCCTCCTCCCTCTGGGCACCCCCCTCGGCGTCCTGCGTACCATCAGGACGCCAAGCATCATGTCGTAGTTGTTGATGAGGAAGATGAGCTGTTCGGTGCGGGAGGAGAATTCGGCCGCCACACGCAGGACAAAGTTCTCCACTTCGGTCTGGTGGGGGAAAGAAGCAGGCAGCATCAGAAGCAGCCCCCCCCATCTCCAGACCACTCCCCCCAACATTAGGAGATGCAAGACTTCCCAATACTAGACGGACACTGCCCTACACCCAACGGGCAGGCTGAGGCCAGAGGTTAGCAAGAAGGACCAAGGACAGGCAGGATGCAGGGGAATATCCGCCCAGGCCCTCACCCCTCCCCCTCACAGAGATCCCCTCTTCAGTCCCTGGCCACATCTGGCATGTAGAGAACCAGGAAAGCGGACAGTTCACAAACATTTGCGACACTGTGGGTGATGCCCAAGGAAACAGTCAGAGAGAGGAAAGGCCCCCTTGAGGCAGCCCTCTGGCCCATCTTTGGGTCTTCAGTAGCACTGACAGGCTGCCCCCCTTGCAAGGAGGGTCTCCCCTGTCCTGCAGAAGGGCCCACCTGAAGCTGCCCCAACAGGGCCAAAGTCCTCTCGTGGGAGAAGGTCTGGTTGATGCTGACGATGGCCGAGGAGAACTCTGCGTACCGCCGGGTGATCTGTGGGTGGGTGAGTGGTGGGTGAAGGGTCAGGAGAGCAGAGAAGCGGGATTAGGGGCCTCTGAGCTCCACAGACACAGAAGCCCCCTCCTTCCTGGCCAGACCAGAGGCAGGCGAGCGTCCCGGCATTCCTGCCAGCCCCCCTCCAGCAACTCAGGGGCTGTTTGGTCATAAGCCCCCACGCCTTTTCAGCCCTCAGATTCTTCCCTCCCCACCAAGAATGGGGGGCACCCACCCCTCCCTTCCTGAGGGGGGAGTGCCATTCCCGCACGCGCACGTACGTAGTGGGGCCGCGTGTCCAGGAAGCCCAGCTTCTGGGGGTCCGTGCTCTGGATGCTGTGGATGTTCAGCTCCAGGATGTACTCAAATCGCGGCCAGAGCAGCTCCAGCAACGTGTCCCAGTATCTGGAAGGGGTGTGGATGTGTCACCAAAGACCCCCACCTGACCTGGCTGACAAAGGGAGAGCCTTGGGGAGAAGAACAGATGGGGAGGGGGGCAAAAGGGGGCTCACTTGTCGATGGCCGGGACGTTGCGCTTCCCCACGAGGGCCTTGAAGCGCAGGACGATGTGGATGCAGAGAAAGACGGCGATGCTGTCGTAGCAGTCGCTCACGTAGGCGTCCATGTGCTTCTGCAGGGGGAGGGGGGAAGGAGAGAGGAGATGCATGGTGGGGGTGTCCCTGCCTCTTGGACCCCAACTCTCCCCAAAGGGTTCTAGGACAGTGGGAATCCTATGGAGCCGGGCGTTAAGGTCCTGTAAAGGTCCCATGGCCAGAAGGATCCGGAGAGACGTGGATAGGGGGTGTCTCCAAAGTTATGCCTGAAATTTCGGTTCCCCCCAAGGGACGGAGCCCTCCTGGTCCGACCCCTCCCCCACCGGTCACGGCCCCAGATGCTCACGAGGAACATGGTGAGGGTCTTGCCCATGACGGCATTGAAGAGGTCCAGGGCGGGGGTCCCGGCCACCAGGAAGAAGTCGCAGAGGAAGAGGTATTCCCGGCAGCTGTTGTCCAGCAGGGCGTAGTGCTGGCTCCGAAAGAGAGACTCAAACGGATACTGGGGAGGGGGAGAGGAGTCAATGCTGGCAGGGCTGAAGGGGCAGGACCCTCAGGATCCCCGGCTCTCCCCAGCTCCTACACCTCCCTCCTCCACAGAAATCCCTTCCTTCCCGACGTTTTCCGTCAGACAGGAAAAGCAAGCAAACCCCAAATGGAACAACTCCCAGCCGGGTGCTCCCATGCCCTGGACTACAGCTACCCTCATTCTCAGCCAGGCTCTGTTTATGGGTCTGGAGGCTCCCCTCCCCCGTGTCACGAGGCTCTTCTACATAAACCGAAAGGCCCCTGAAGGACATAGAAATGCAGCCAGTGACGGAGTTAAAGGGAAGAAGGTTAAGAAGAGAAAAGGCAGCAGGTCAGCCAAGACCCTTGCCTTGAGGAAGCCCCCCCCCCCAATTTCAGGGGTCCCCAAACCTCACCCCGGGAAGTTTTGGATGCAGGCCGCAGAAGCAAATAGAGTTGCATGGGTATGCACTAACCTGCCACTTGCATGGAACCGTCCCAACAAAGCCAAAAAGGTTGGGGAACACGGCCCTACTGCATTCTGGGAAGTGGGTTGCTGTCACTAACGGGGGGGGGGGCAGGGGCGGTGTACTTATCAAATGCTCTGGGCCCTCCTGGGGACCTCCCATTTTAACCGGTCTGATCCACAGCAGGGCAAGGACGGACTTACCCGGACGTCGCTCTTCTGTGCCGAGTGGGGCACGATGATGGGTCCTTCCAGCTCGGCGCTGCTGATCACATTCCCCCGGTTGCCCAGGGTGAAGATGGTGTTCCGGCTGCGGAGAGACGGCTTGGAGAAGAAGCGTGTAGCCAGCCGCAGTCAAGGAGAAAGGGACCACTGTGTCAGCCCCCAGGTCAGGACCCTTCCTCCTCCTCCCCCACAGGTCAGGAGGGGTGCAGGTGTGGGAGGGGAGACGCAGCCAAGCTGCCACCAAAGCCCCCCTCACTTGTCCGTCCAGCCCCCTCGAAAAGGATATCCTTCTTGCCGGTGTCTTCCACCCCCATCAGGTCGTCCTTTTCAGCCACCTCCTCGTACTGCAGGTACAGGGGACAGAAAACGGGGCACCACTTGGCACGGAGGGACTCTGGAGTTGGAGGGGACCCTGCATCTAGATTGAGGGAGGGGGTAGACCAGGCCCCCTACCCAGGGAGCCCACCTGGAGCTTCATCAGCCGGTTGGTGTAGGACTTGAAGTAGCTGAGGTAGATCTTGCTCATGGTGTCCACGTACTCGTCCCGCACCTCCTTGGCGATGAGCCTCTCGTGGCCCAGCAGGAACTGGTAGAAAAACCTGCCCCCCCCAAAGAGGAGAACCTTCACTTGTCCCCCACCCCGTAAAAGAGGAGGAGGGGGTCCCACTTTGCTGTCCTTAAACCCAGCAGGAACGTTTGCAGGTCTCCCCAAAGCGGGTGGGCTGGGATCATGCCCAGAGCATTCTGGGAGACCCCAGACGATGGGAACCCCGGGGCATGCTGGGAGACATGGCAGACCAACCTCCTCCTACCTGTACTTGAGCAGGGCATTCTGGGGGATCTGGTAGTTGGTCATGGGTTTGCGGAAGGAGTAGACTTTCTGCAGGATGAACTCTCGGATCTTGGCCACCGCCTGGTGAAGGAAGGAGAACCACCCGTGTGGCGCCTCTAGCCAAAAGCACCAGGACCCCCACGTCTGACCCCCCCCCACTCTCCCCTGGCAATGTGGCAGCCAGAGCCCTGCAGCCAAGGACAGAACGCATCGGTGACACCACTGGGCAGAGAGAAGAACCTCGAGGGACGGAAGGAAGATCTGCAACTGACAGCAGATAAATGAAACTGGAGTCTGGGCCAGAACGGATACCTTGAGAAAGCTACTCAGACGTGACCCTCCCTGCTTCCCACAAAGACAGAGGAGAGGAAGGGGAGGGGCATTCAGTCCTGCCGGTCGTGGTGGTCCCAAAGGTGCTTTTTTCAAGAGGCAACTGGACTTTCTTGTTTTTCTTTGAAGACGTTTCTCTTCTCATCCTAGAAGATTCTTCAGCTCTGACCGGATGTTGGGGAAGGGAAGGATTTATATGCCTTGTAGACAGCTGGTCATTTGCATCCTTTTAGGGGGTCCTTGAGGCCACCTGGAGGTTTATCTGTGTCCTCAGGGTCACCTCCAAGTGGCCTCAACGACCCTCTAAGAGGATGTAAATGACCAGATGTCTGCACGAAGCATAAATCCTTCTGTTCCCCACCCTCCAGTCAGAGTGGAAGAAGCTTCCTGGATGAGAAGGGAAATGTCTTCAAAAGAAAAAAGAAAACTCCACTTGCTTCCTGAAAAAGCACCTTTGGGGCAGTTGTGCAGGATTCTTTTCCTATAACTTCTTACAATAAAAATGTTTTTGGTTTGTGCATCGTTGGTTTCCAAATTTGGGCCATCCTGTGGCACAGTGATGAAAAGGGCAGGCTGCTTCTGCTGACTGCCGGCTGCCTGCAATTTGGCAGTTCGAATCTCACCAGGCTCCAAGTTGACTCAGCCTTCCGCCCTTCTGAGGTCAGTAAAATGAGGACCCAGATTGTTGGGGGCAAGAGGCTGACTCTGCAAACCACTTAGAGAGGGCTGTAGAAGCACTGTGAAGCGGTATATAAGTGTAAGGGCTATTGTAACACCTTTCCTTCCTTCCTTCCCTCCTTCCCTTCCTTCCTTCCTTCCTTCCTTCCATCCATCCATCCATCCATCCATCCATCCATCCATCCATCCATCCATCCATCCTTTCCTTCCGTTCTTGAGCCACGGTGGCGCAGTGGTTAGAATGCAGTACTGCAGGCTACTTCTGCTGACTGCCGGCTGACTGCAATTTGGCAGTTTGAATCTGACCAGGCTCAAGGTCAGCCTCCCGTCCTTCCGAGGCAGATAAAAGGATCCAAGTTGTTCAGGCCAATAGGCTGACTCTGTAAGCCGCTTAGAGGGCTGTGAAGCGGTATGTGAGTCTATGTGCGATGCTACCAAAAGGGGTGATGAGTGGGGGACTCCAGCATCTGAGCCCTGCCACTCCCGCTCTCACTTTCCCCCATGGCCCCGGCCAGGATCCCGGCTTCTCACCTTGGCCTTCAGCTTGTCCAGGATGTCGGCCACGTCCGTGCAGGCCATGGTCTCGCGGAAGGCCTGCTCCTTGACGGCGTTGATCTTGTTGTTCAGCTCGTGCAGCTGCTCCAGGAAGGCCTGCTCAGTCACCGGCGTCTCCAGGATGGTGCTGGGGACGGGAAGGAGCATCAACGGGGCGTCCCCCTACAGATTCACCCCCCCCGCTCTCCTTCTTCTCTGCCAGATCTCCTCCCCCTCCCTGGACAACGGGCCCTTCTGCCCGGCCGGACCTGATCATGACGTTGGGCACCACCAGCTCGTCCACCAGCTGGGAGAGGCGGCCGCGGACAGCCTGGCGGTTGCGCAGCCGGACGTTCATGGCGACTGACTGCTCCTGCAGCGTCTGGATCTCACAGCTGATGCTGCTCAGGTCGGACTGGAAGGAGCTCAGCATGGCTTCCATGCGCTGGGGAGGGAGGAAGGGGCCACCCTCAGTATTGCGGGGAGGAGGGGCGGATTAAGCAGGACAGACCCATCTTATCCTCCCAGGACAAGCATTCTGGCGGTGCAGGGAATGCGGCCGGATCTTCACACAGGAGCCCCGTTAGATCAGCCTACCTAACCTCCGTGACCCGTCAAAACCGCGGTCGACGAAAGCGCGTACCTGACGTCATCAGCAGCGCGACGAAAAAAATTAAAAATAAATTAAATTAAAATTAAAGATACCTAACCTTTGATGTTTATAATGATTTGATAGTATGGGAATATCGCGAAATGTAGTTGTATTGTTTGTTACAAGTTATGGATGTTGTATTTTCTTTTTACCAATAAAATCTTTATAATAAAAAAAAATAAATAAATAAATTAAAGCAAGCCGATTCACATAAAGGTAAGGGTTAGGTTTAGGGTTAGGTTAAGGGTTAGGGTTAGGTTTAGGGTTAGGTTTGGGGGGGTTACGGTAAGGTTTTCGCTTTATTTTTAAATTTACCGCTCACAGCGCGATGTTTTCGTCGCGCTGTGATGATGTCACGTACGCGCTTTTGTCGAGCGTGCAATTGTCTACCGCGGTTTTGTGATGGAACCCCTAACCTCTACCAGAAGGGGGAAGCAGGCATCCACCCAGAAGCCCCCCAGTCCTTGTCCCCTGGGAGAAGCCCCAGTGCTGGGGAGGGGGAGTCTGGCCTCAGAATCCCAATCCTGCCAGGCTACTTGGGGACTCCGTTCACACAACAGGGCAGCCTTGAGGGGTCCCTGGGGGAGGTAACATCATCAGTGCCCAGAACGCACCAAGGGGGACTACAAATATTCTCCTTTATTAGGACAGACCTGGTTAAGTAGGGTTGGTCTTCTGCCTGAAGGACACCTGGGAGTCAAGCCGTCTTGACCTTATGCAATGGTAGCCGGTGGGCTTTGGGGTCCCTTGGGTGAGCGCATGAAACCTCCAATGCAGGGCTGTCAAACTTGATTTCATTGGGGGCCGGATCAGGGTTGTGTTTGACCTTGGAGGGGGCGTGGCCAGGGGATCACCTCAAATGTCACTCATCAAAGCTCTGTTTATGGTTGCGACAGCCTCCTGCAGCCCTCGGCCAGTGAAAATGGAGCTGAAGGAGGCCGCGTGCCAGGGCTCCATTTACGTTGGCAGAGGCACCGCGGGCCAGTTTTTTGCTGTTTCCAGGGCAGGCCCACTGGCCAGATCCAAGCGCCCCGCAGGCCGTATAAGGTATTGCAGGGTGCTTAGACCCATGAGTTTGACACCCCTGCTCTAATGGCAATCCAGAAGTGGTATTCAGCAGGTTCTGACCAGTTCTGGAAAACCGGTAAATACCACCTCTGGCTGGCCACGCCCCCATCCATTCTCAGCCTCCAGAGTTCCAGCTGATCAGGAGAGAATGGGGATTTTGCAGTAACCTTCCCCCGTCACGCCCACCAAGCCACGCCACACCCACAGAACCGGTAGTAAAAAAATGTGAATCCCACCACTGGCAGAGTCCTTCCCTCCCACCCCACTGCAGGGAAGCCCAGTCCCTCCCTCCAGAGAGGGGAAGGGAAAAGTCCCTGAGGGGAGAGGAAAGCGGGGAGGCTCCGCGCTCACCTCCAGGACGGCGTCACAGGCCGTGATCTGGGTGTGCAGGGAGGCAATGTTCTTGCTCTCCTTAATGTCTGGGGGGGCCTGTTAAGGACAAAAGTGGGCTGAAAGTGTGAAGGAGGGGGTTTCTCGGGGTACTAGCTCCTCGGGAAGCCCCCAGGAATCAGCCTCCCCTGAGCAGGCGAAGGATACAGTCCTTGATGGAGGCGTTTTCGATCTGCTGCAGCTCCTGCTCCACCTGCTTGGAGTACTGGCGGAGATCCACCCCCTGCTAAAGCAGAGAGGGGAGTGAGTGAGGAGAGCCCCCCCACTTCCACCCCATGGCTCCCCCCCCCCATTCCCCAGTCTTTCCCACCGTCTTCAGGGCCTCCTGCACCAAGGCATCCTCCAGGTTGGCTTGGATGTGAACTGAGAGAGAGAAAGAGGGGGAGGGGAGAGAAATAAGGCCTAAAGCAAACAGACTTTGGCCCCCTCCCCAGGTGAAGTGACCCCTCCATTGGGTAGTGCCCTGGGAGTGGACCTCCCCTTCCTCAGCTGCACCAGTAAGAAGGTCCTCTTGCCAAGCTGTGGGGAGGGAGGGGGGCTGTTGAGGCACAGCAGCTCTTACTGGGAGAACTGGGAACGGCTCTTCTGTACATATTTCCCCTGGGGTGTGTGACAAGGATGCTACAATGGACACCACATCATTGTGGCTTCTCCTGGGCACCTGAGTTTTCACCCTGTCTGAAGGTGACTATAGAGGAGGGGTCTCCAACCTTGTCAACTTTAAGACTTCCCAGAATTCCTCAGCCAGCTTTGCTGGTGGTGGAGTTGAAGTCCACAAGTCTTAAAAGTTGCTAAGGTTGAAGACCCCTGCCATAAAGTGTGGAAACCCTCTTTTACTCTATATTTTGGGGAGGGGGGAGTTTTCCTTGTTAAACCATCAACCACCCCTTCCTCCAACCGAAAACCACCACAGTCCCAGCTGTCGAGGGGCTGCAGGGGTGGGGTGAGAGAGAGGACACCCCCCCACACACAAAAAATAATTATGTCCAGCTTACTGTCCACTTCGTCCAGGATGAACTCTTCGGAGGTCAGGTCCAGCTCCCCCAGGTTGAGGGGCAGCGCCTCATCGCTCTGGCCCTGGGGGGGGGGACAGCAAAGGACCCCGTTATGCCCCTGGTTTGTGGGGGGGGAGGGTCAAGCAAGGCAGCCCTGATACAAAGGGACTCGCACCCCACCGCCCACCCTGCTCTCAGCAAGGCCGGCAGGGGTTGAAGGGTTTCGCTTGTGGCTCTGGGCCGGGGCTGCTCCAGAGAAGGCGGCTCCATTCAGCAGGGGAGGATGGGCCACGTAGTGCAGAGGGCCAGAAGGAGAGTGGCCCCTTGTGCTTTTACCCCTCCCTCGAGGAGCTTTTAGAGCAGGAAAGGACCTTGGAGGTCTTCTAGTCCAGCCCTCTGCTCAGCCAGGAGACCATTTCAGTTATGTGAGTGTCCAGCCTTAAAAACTTCCAGTGACGAAGCACCCAGGACTTCTGGTGGCAACTTCTGTTCCACTGACTAATTGTCCTCACTGTCAGGAAATTTCTCAGTTCCAGGTTGCTTCTGTCCTTGGTTAGTTTCCACCCATTGCTTCTTGTCCTGCCTTCAGGTGCCTTGGAGAACAGCTTGACTGCCTCTTCTCTGTGGCAGATCCTCAAATGCTGGAACTCTGCTACGTGTCCCCCCTAATCCTTCTTTTCATTAAACTAGAGATACCCAGTTCCTGCAGCCGTTCTTTGTATATTTTAGTCTCCAGGCCCTTTCATCACCTTAGTTGCCAAAGAAGCCAACAGTAAACAACCAGGAAAAGAGTTAAAATAGGGATAGAAAATAGTGGGGGGAAATAATAATTATACATTAATATGTTAAGATATACGAAAGGACAGAAAGACGGTTCAGAAACAAAAGGCGATAATAAAAAGCTTGTATAAACAATATGAAATGATGGAAAGGAAAGGAAATGAAATATTTAGGAATAAAAAGACTATATTCACGTGCATTGAAATGTTTGTTACCCAGTTACCACACCATTCACACGCTGATTATGTATGAAGAATATATATATATATATAAAAAATTGATTGAAAAGAAAGGAAACAGCCCAACTAAAGAATCACCAATATAAACAGAAAGCAAATCCCATTTCTTACTAGCCCTGATGACGTTTCCTAGTCGGGTAATGAAACATCTGCCCCCCCCCCCCAAACCCCAGCAAGCACCCAGGGACCCTCATCCCAACTCACAGCTGCCAAGATTCTCCTTTATGGGTTTTATTCCCTCCAACCCAGAAAGTCTATGGGGGAAGCCACTTATCGCCTCTGTTACTAATTTAAAGTCTGCAGGGATTCGCTTAACAACGGTGACAAGCAAGATGGGGCAAAACTCACTTAATGTCTCGCCCAGCAACAGAGATTTTGGGCTCCGTTGGGGTGGTAAGTTGAGGACTACGTGTCCAAACCCAATTTCAGGTGGCGGAAGTGATCACCCAGCCCTCTCCTAGAAAAATGAAACATACTGAAAAGGCAGAGTGTTGTATTTCCCTGGGTGAGAAGTGGAGAAAGATCTTTTTTTTTTTTTAGCAGGAAGCAGATTCGTTCTTAATAGCCCCCACCTTCCTCAAGAGCCCACAGCAGGGCACTTAAGAGAGAAAGAGACAGCTGGGTCTATTCATAGGCAAATGCCCTCACCCGAGAGCCAACAAAGGTAGGATTAGCCCTCTACCCATCTCACCACACGGGCACCTGGGAAGATTGCATCACCCAGCAAGGCTCAACCAAGCTTGGGACTCAGGACAGCCTACAAAGTTAGCTAAGAAACACCCCCCCCACACACAATCCCTGGGAGTCTGACAACCAATCAGAATGCATTTCTTATACAGGAAGAGCCCAGAGAGGGCATAAAACCCAGGGACTCTGGCTGGTTGTTCTTGTTCTTCTTCTTCTCCTCCTCCAACATCTTTGAGGCATGGGATCCCCCCCCTTTTCCCCAGGACCACGTGGCCCTGTCCATTAAAACCTTCTTTCCAAACAACTTCCATGAAGCCAGGGTGTCTTCCCCCCGCCCCCCCAACTTGGAACTGGAGCCAGACTTCTTCCAACACAGGTTTACACAACAGGCTACGTTGGCATTAGGGGAAGGAGGAGATAAAAGCGTTAAAACCAGAATGAAACCATGGTAAAATCACCATAATTGTTAAGAGCCCCAGAATCGCCATGGGGCAGGTGTCCAAGGCCCCCTGGCCTCTGTGTGCGCGTGTGTGTGTGTATGAGAGAAAGAGGGGGGGGTCTCTTCCCCCCCACTGTCATATGGGGGGAGGGGTCGGCCCAACACCCCTATCCCATCTGGGGGCCCCAACCATGGAAGGTGGAGGAATGGGGAAGAGCCCCTCCTGCAGCCCCTTCAGCTTATGGGGCGCCCCTGGCAAGGCAGGTGGGGCACAGGTGGGGCTGACATGCGCAGACCAGGCTCAGCCCCCCCCCCCCCTCTGCCCCCCTTCACACCCACCCACCCCAGAAGAAGGGAGGGGGCGTCCCAGGACGTAGCACGGGAGTAGCATCTCCGCCCGTCCCGCAGGCAGGCCGGGACCCCCAGGGTCGCAGGAGGCCACCCGCCCGGTGCATCCCCCCCCCAGGAAAGGCTGCGGGGGGCTCGGGGTCAAAGGTGAAAGGAGCCTCGGTCGGGAGGACGAAGACGGGCGGCTCCGGGAGCGGGGCCGAGGGAGGGACGGGGACCGAGCGCCGCCCACCTCCTCCTCCTCCGTGTCCCCCGGGCCGAGGTGTCCCTGCGGGCGCCGCCGCGTCTCCTCCGGTTCGGAGCCCACCGCGGACGCCATCGCCGCACCTGCTGCACCACTTCCGGGTCGCGGGAGGAACGCTTCCGGTCCCCGCTAAACCTTTGGGCGACTCCTAGGGATTCCGGCAGCGACGTTACCGTCCGCGGCAGGAGTCACTGAGACTTCCTTCCGACTGGAAAAAGAAATAAAAAGGGCGCTTCTAAGTGTTCAGCGGGTCGGAACTTTTGTTTCCCCGTTCTAGTTTCCCCTCCGAACACAATAGGGAGGACACACGTCGTCCCTCGCTCTCTCAGAGATGATACGCAGGGCGCCTCTCTACATTTTATCGCTCTATGGTGTAGGGCATAGTGTAAGGCCGCTGCGGCGAGAGACGCTCATCCGTGTCTGACTCTATGGTCGCCACACCGGAAGTGTGGGTAGTTTCACTTCGGCTTCGGGGGCGGGACTATCGTCGGGGCCTCTCGCGCTGCGCCGCTTCCTTTTCCGGCCGAGTGGAGAGCGAGAGGAGCCGGTCCGCAGCCATGGTGAGCGATGGGGAGGCCAATAATCCACCGCCATCCGCCTCGGGGGCCGCGCTCGGAGGGTCCGTTGTGGGTCCGGGGGTGCCGGGGGTCTTCTGCGGGGGGGACGGGGCTGGAATGGGTCGCTCCCCGTGCGAGGCGGAGCTTCACCCCCTCCAGGTTGAATTGAGCTTCTACCTGGCCGAGAGGGCCTGTGTCGCCCCTCCGTGACATTCTGGGGATCTACATTATGACGGTTATATCATGGTTTCATCCTAGTTTAATGCTTTCTCTCGTCTGCTGTATTGCCAACGTAGTTTATAGGCGCGCATTGTTTAAACCTGCGATTGGGTTTGCTCGTATGCCTATGTTCCTCGACTTACGACCACAATTGAGCCCAACCTTTTATGCTGTTGAGTGAGGCATTAATTGAGTTCTGCCCCACTCTACGACCTTTCTTGTCACCGTTGTAAAGTGAATCACTGCAGCTTTTAAATTAGTAACACGGGCGGTAAGTGAATCTGGCTTCGCCCTCGACTTTGCTGGTCAGAAGGTCGCAAAAGGGGGGGGGATTGAGACGCTCCAGCCGTCGTAAATATGAGCCGTTTGTGCAAAGCACCTGAAATTGTGCAAAGCAGCCCTAAGCCCCTTGCTTATAACTTTGAACGGTCACTAATTGAACTGTTGTAAGTTGAGAACTATCTGTAGTGCAGGTTATTAGCGTTGTGTATCAGTGTTTATCAGGGTGCCAAATATGGAACCTGGTCCTGGCGCTTCTCCAGCCTTGGTCTCTGGCGCTGAGGAGCAGCAGCAGAGCTCAGTGGGGCTTTCTTGGTCCTGGGGGTGGGGTGGGGGGGCCGCAATGGAGGCAGCACAGGGGTCTCATGCCAGTGTCCCCCCCCCCCCCGCTTGCAAGGCCGATTCTCACCCCACTTCCTTCTCCCCACAAGTCTCTCGTGATCCCAGAGAAGTTCCAGCACATCCTGCGTGTCCTGAACACCAACATCGATGGGCGGCGCAAGATCGCCTTCGCCATCACCGCCATCAAGGTGGGTGAGAAGCCGCCTGGCAGAGCTGTGGGGCTGCTGTGTGACGGCCAGGGGGCGATGGGGTGTGTGTGTGTGGGGGGGTGGCCCCTTTCCTTCCTGGAGCTGGGCGAGAGGACGGAGAAGTGGTGAGGCCTTTGCTGGGCCGTCCGAGCCTTAGGTGGTGCCAGGGGGCCCGGTCAGAGTCCGGCGTCTTCCCTGCGGCTCTTGCCAATGTCTCTCTGGAGCCCCTAATAACACGTACGGGAAGTCCTCGGGTTGCAACTACAATAGAGCCCCAAATTTCAGATGCTAAATGAAACATTTGCTACGCGGGTTTTGCCCCATTGTACGACTTTTATTGCCACTGTTGAGTGGAATCCTGGCATTTGTTAACTTAGTAACACGGTTGTTAAGCGGATCTGGCTTCCCCCTTGACTTTGCTCGTCAGGAGGTCGCAACCCCGGGACACTTTGTCGTAAATACAAGTCAGTTGCCAAGTGTCTTGAGTTTTGATCACATGACCATGGGGATGGCACAGTGGTCGTAAGTGTGGAAAACGCTCCTAAGTCACCTGTTTCAGTTGTAACTTCAGAGTGGCCACTAAGTAAAGGGCTGTAAGTTGAGGACTACCTGAGGACGTTCAGGGTCCCCGCGGATTTCCCTTCGGGAGGTTCAATGCCGGAGAAAAGGCAATTGATTGCATAAGCGTAGAAATCGAATAACATTAATAATAACTGATTGATGCTTCCCCTGAGACCGGTTCTGCTCCGGCCAGGCCGGCCTCCTCCTCCCCAAGAGCTGAGTGAGGGTCTTGGGTGTGGTCACCCCCTTCGTGGGTCTTTATTGAGGGGCTGCTCCAGGTCCACCCGCCCAAGCGAAGATCCTTGAAGTCTGGAATTTTGAGCTGTGCAACGCAGATCGGTTAAAAATCACGTTTATCGTTATTGGTGCATTGGCTCAACTTCCGTTGGGGCTCTGCTGTGTTGGCTTTCAATTGGGGGGGGGAGGGCAGAAAAGCTGCAGTGGAAGCCCCCCCCCCCTTGTTCTGCTAAGATATGAAAACGTGACACTCCCCCCTCCCTCCTGCACCTTGAATTTGAGAGACAACCCCCCCCCCACTCGCTAAGTTGTGTGGATTCATAAAGCCAGGTGCCTTGTGAATGCTGATGGCGGAGTGTATCGTGATGGTCCTGGGGGTGCAAGCAACTGGGGCAGCCCATCGCAGAGAGGGTGTGTGTGTGTGTGTGTGTGTTCTGCCTGGCTTCCCTGGGGGTCCCCCTCTGAGCGTCTCCCGCTTTCCTCCGCAGGGGGTGGGCAGGCGCTACGCTCACGTGGTGTTGCGGAAAGCAGACATCGACCTGACCAAGCGGGCTGGGGAGCTCACGGAGGATGAGGTGAGAAGAGCTGGGGAGCAGCTCTGGGGGGTCTGGATTTCGGGCCGGGTGAAGGGGGTGGGGTGGGGGAGTCCCTGGAGTGCCTTTTTTGGGGGGAGCAGGGGAGCCCAGGAACCCCGATGGTCCCTCTGGAGGCAGAATAGCTATCCTGAATGCAGGGATTGGATGACCTCTTGGGTCCCTCTGTGATTCTACCCCCAGCGCTTTCTTAGGCACCCCACGAGGGGAGGGGCCTGGAGCCTCGAAACAAGGCCTTGTCTCTTACTTCCAAGGCAGAAATCGTTCCGGCCTCCGGCCCAGGACTCGTTGCCAGCTGGGGCAGGGGGACGTGTCCATGGGGTGGGGTTGAAATGGCGTCCAGCTGATCACCTGGTGGGCAAAGTTCCCTCTAAGGTGTGCGGCCGCGCAGGTGGCAAGAAAACACTGCGCAGCAGTTTCCAACTGCCACGATTTCTAATGTCGGAGGCTCCGGAAGCTGAGGGGCCTCAGCTTTTCTCTCCTGGTTAGGGTTAGCATGGGTGCTGGGGGAGGGGGGATGACGCAGCACAGCCGGTCTCCTAGGACCTCCTAGGTGCTGGCTGCACCGCTCAAACTACCGTCAGTCGCCCCGTGTTCAGCAAAGCAAGCCCGGAGGTCTTTGTGGGCAGCCAATGCTAGCCGCTTGCGCCCGGCACTGTGGCTGAAGTGAAGCCCCAAAGCCTCTGCCGCCACCGGAATAACTGCTGCCGCCTCCTTCAATAGCACTGCCGGATTTGCCACCCGGCGCTGCGGCTGAAGTAAAGCCGCCAAAGCCCATGGCAGCGGCACCTCCCCCTCCGCTCGGAGCACCTGAGCTGGGCCCTGCGTTACCCCTACCCCCTCCTCCTCCGCCGTGCTTTTGAGGAGCCACGAGGCCTTTTATTTCCTGTGGGACGGGAGCTGGATGGCAGGTGCGGACCGACCGCGGGAGGGGAAAAGGCTGCCAGAGCGCTGTCAAAGGTGAGGTGGTGAGGAGGAACCTGACGGCGGCCCCATCGCGGGAGCCAGTAGGAAGGCGGCGGAGGGGGCGGGAGCAGGGAAAAAAGGCACAGTGGAGGAGGAGGCAGCGGCAGGGATAACGTGGTGCCCAGCTCAGGTGCTCCGAATGGAGAGGGAGGCACCGCCGCTGCTGCCACGGGTGGGGGCACCAGTGGGAGCTTTGGCGGCTTCACCTCAGCTGCAGCGCCAGTTGGCAAATGCGGTGGTGTTATTGGAGGAGGAGGAGGCGGCTTGTCGGCATCTTCAGCGGCGGCCCTGCCCCCAGTGAAAAAAACCGAAGATGGAGCAGATCCAGGCTGATGACGTCACCGCAGCTGCCAGGTCCGGAGGGAGGTAGCCAGAGCGGCGCCGAGGAGAAAGAGCAACATGACTGGAGGAGGAATTCTGGGAGTTGAAGTCCACAAGTCTTAAAGCTGTCAGGTTTGAAGACCCCTGGGGGTTTTTCTTCCCTAAAGGGTTAGGGGTGCAAAGGTCTTGTAACTTGACAGCTTTAAGACTTGCGTGCTTCAAATGCCAGACTTTCTGAGCCAACCTTTTGGTTGCTAAGCAGGAGCGTTGTTAAGTGATACTGATATTATATAACACTTTTAATTAAGCGGGTACCTTGAATAAACATAACTTTGAGTTTCAAATAATGCTGATTTCGTTGTTGTCTTGGGTGACATCTGTGAAAAAAAATCAGGTGCTCAGGCATGAAAATGTGCCGCTCAAACACTATACTTTTCTGCTCACACTGAAAAAAAAAATTAACATTGTTGGTGGGAGCCCCTCCTTGCCCACCCTCGGCTCCCTCCCAGCCTCGTGCCCTGCCCAGTGGGGCCCTCTGACCTCTCGGTCTCCCCAGGTCGAGCGCGTCATCACCATCATGCAGAACCCCCGGCAGTACAAGATCCCCGACTGGTTCCTCAACAGGCAGAAGGACGTCAAGGACGGCAAGTACAGCCAGGTGAGAGTCGGCGCCTGGAACTTTTCCTTGCGGAGGGGGAGGTGGCAAAGAGGGAGCCGGAACTGGCAGCCGGAGGGCCTTGGGGATGTTTGGGCACAGCAGAGGCCGGGCAGGGGGCTCTGGGCAGTAGAGCCCCCAGGGGAGATACGGCCCCTTTGCTGAGGCCGCCTCCTCTTCCCCCGACAGGTCTTGGCCAACGGGCTGGACAACAAGCTGCGCGAGGATTTGGAGCGCCTGAAGAAGATCCGGGCCCACCGCGGCCTGCGCCACTTCTGGGGGTGAGTGGGGGAGGCGTGGGGGGGGGAAGGGGCCCCAGCCCTCTCCCAACAGCTGCACTTTGGGCTGGGTGGGTGGAGGGGGTGGCCGCAGGGACCCCTTCCTGATCTGTTGTCCTCATTAGCCCAATTCTTTCCCCCCTCGCCAGCCTCCGTGTCCGTGGCCAGCACACCAAGACCACCGGGCGCCGTGGCAGAACTGTGGGCGTCTCCAAGAAGAAGTAAACCTTTTGTGCTAATAAAATCTTTTCCTCACGGGTCTCTCGCCGTCTCTTCCTTGGGGGGGGGGGGCAGAGCTGGGAGCCCGGTGAGGGCTGTGGCGGGGCCAAAGGGGTGGGGCCTGGGGCTTCCAGGTGGTCTCCCATCCAGAATGGAGAGTGCAGGACTGGGCCATTGCCAAATTGGGGCTGGGGGTTTCTGGGGGTGGGCCCTTAATTTTCCGACAGGAGAAGTTGTGGCTGTTGTGGAGGGCGGAACTTGAAGGGTTGTGAAGGTGCGCAGGCAAGCACGGACGATGGACACACACACACAGACACACACAAAATGTAAATTGAAAAAAGGCCACTTTCAAGCGGAGGCCAACCGTTGTCTGGTGTTTCTTTATACACATTTGATTCCTGACGGACCTCGTGTGGGCTGGACAAGGGGAGCCAGATGTGGCCCAGAGGCCATGAAATGCCCAGGTGCTTCTGCCTGGGGATGAGGGTTGCTGTAGTGCGGCTGGATGGGGACACCAGGTGACTCCATTGCATGGCTCTTGGGGAGGGGGGGGTTAGACTGCGCCTGTGGGGTTCCTGCTGGTGCCTCCACTTGGGGGGGGTGTCTCTGGCCAGGCCTGGTTCTGGCTGGGTTGGCACAACTAACCCAGGTTAGAATGTGGGGAGGGGGGGTCCCTCCTTGGCTGGTTTGCAGCTGCTGGAGGCAACAGGCGCCCCCCCCAGCCCCCGTGTGCCCTTTCCCGAGGGGGGGAGGGAGCCAGCTGCTAAGTGGCCTTGGGAGGCGTCGGAGGGGACTACAACTCCCATCGCCCTCGACCGCCGCCCTGCCCGCAGCCCTGAAGCCAGCCAGGCGGGCGACTGCGGCGTTTCCCGGGTCCGCCCAGCGCTCGCCCTGCCTTAACGAGGCAGGAAGGAAACGTCCCAACAGCCGGTCCGCTCGGCGGCCGCCTCTCCGCTTCCAGCCGGATCCGCTTCCAGCCTTTGGCGCGGCGCCACCCGACCTCGCATCGCCTCCCCCCGGCTTCCCGCTAGAGCCGCCGCCCGGGCACCGCGGATCTGTCGCCCGGAAAGCTCCGGTTCTCGCCTGTCCGCGCCGCCCGCGCGGCTCCCGCAGCCTCCCGGCTTCCCCGAGATGCGCCTGGACGGCTAGCGGCGGGCGAGGGGCTCCTTCACGGGAAGCGCCGCCCGAGAGCCCTTCCCGGAGCCGCGGCGGGTCCGGATGCTGAACCGCTCCCTCCGCTCCCTCCTGCTGCCGGGCGACGGCGAGGGCCAGCCGGCGGTGACGCTCCGAGCCGTCCGCAGCCGCAGCCCCGATGCCCAGCAGCGGCGCCAGCCGGACGACGAGCCGGTGAGCAGCCGGGGGGCTCTGCGGGCACCTCCGCTTCCCTCCACCCCAGGCGCGGGGCAACCGGGGCCGGGCTCCGGCGGGGCGGGCGAGCCGCTGCTGGGCGGCCCCGGAGCTTGCCTGCCTGCCTGCCTGCTGCGGCTCGGGAGCTGGAATGCGGCCCGGCCTGTTTGGGGAAGTGGCGCTCGGCGGGCGGGCGGGCGGCGACGAAGCGGAAGGCGCAGCAAGTTGGCGGGGCGGGCGAGGCCCGGCGGTGGGTGGCGGCCCCCGAAGGGTCCCGCGCGGAAGCCCCCAAACCCATGAAGGGCCTCCTCCGCCTGGGGGGCTGCCTGGAGCCGGGGGGTGGCGGGCGAGGGGCCGCCGCTGACCCGCACGCGCTGGTACTGCCTGCCCGCCAAGGTAGCTGGCTGGCAGCGGGGGCGGGTGGGCGGGGGGCGAGGGATGGGCGGGGGTCTCCCGGGCGGCTGCAGACCCTCTTCTCCTCCCCTCCCCGCAGGGCCCGCTGACCTCGTGGGAGGAGGCGGAGGAGGGCGCCGTCTACACCGTCAGCGCGCGGGGGCCGGAGGGGTCCCGCGGAGGCGCCGGCCGCGGGGTAAGTGGAGGCGGCGGGGCCGTCGGTCGGGGGTCGCGCGGGGCTCGGGCCGCCGCTTCCTCCCGCTCTCCGCCTGCCTCCTTCTCCCCCTGCAGGTCGCGGGGACTGCCGGCGGAGCGGAGCCGTCCGAGGGCAGCGCAGGATCCCCCTTTCCCGCCGCCGCCGTTGTGCAGTCCCGGGCGCTGAAGGCCGGCTCGCTGCCCCGCCTGGTGCGGCACCTGCTGGAGGCTCCGTCCCTCGGGGACGCGGGCTACCGGCCGGCCTTCCTGGCCACCTACCGCGGCTTCGCCCAGCCGACCGTCGTTCTGGGGCTCCTCCTGGAGAGGTGGGCGGTGGTCTCGGGGGAGGCGTTGGGGGGGGGAGAGTCGCAGATGGGATTCCGCAGGTGCTGCCCAGTGGCCCTGCACCTCCTTCTCAGCCTGGCCCACCTCACAGGGCTGTTGGGAAGATACCACAGAACCACTTCTTTTGGGGGGGGGGGTTAGTCATCCTTCTGGTTTTTGAAGCTGCTCTGTTTCCGCCCCCCCCCCCCAAAGGCTCCAGGCAGTGACCGGATCCAATGCTCGCAGCCCCCAAAAGACGGAGGACCTGCAGCGGTGAGTCTCCCCCTTCTGGCCCCCGTCCCTCCCCAACAACCCCCCCTCCCTCTGCTGGTAAAATTGGGGCTTCTCCTTTCGCTGTGGAGGATGGGCTGACCCTGGGAATGCTCCGAGGCAGCCCTGCTCTGGGTCGGGCCTCTGTGCAGGGTCCGTCCTTCGGCTGGGCTGTGCAGGGGGCCAGCCTTGGGGTTGCCGGTCTCCACCCAGGGTGGGGCACCTGGCCGGGGAGGGGAGACCAAAGGAAGACCCACTGCAGCAGCCCTTTGTCTGAGGGCTCTGCAGAACCTCCAGCCTCAGGAGCAGTCTATCTCAAAATACCAGGGCCCTGTTGGTTGGCCAGCGAGGTTAGGTGCTGGGAGGGTTTGCCCCCTTGGTCTTAGTTGGGGCTTGGGTGGTGGTCCAGCCCCGATTGTGTCTCCGTCTCCCCCCTCCCCACAGAGCCCTCGCCTCGCTGCTCTGCTCCTGGCTGGACGGCTACCCCCAGGACTTCATGGGGCTGGAGCCCCGCCTGCGGGAGCAGCTGGTCAGCTGGCTGCACTGGGCCTGGGGAAGCAGCCCGGGGCCCGAGAAGAGCCTGCCGGACACCCCAAGCAGGAGAAGCCCTCCGGCGACTGAGCACGGGCAAGAGGAGGGCCCCGGCCAAGACGTGGACCCCGATCCCCACTACGTCCTGGGGCTGCAGGCGGAGGAGGTAGCTGCGCACCTCACAGCGCAGGACGGGGTGAGTGCGAGGGCCAGGCTGGGGCCTCCACGCTTCAGCTGTGGCATCGTCTCTCCGTGCCCCCACAGAGTTGTGGGGAGGAAGAGGATTTGGGGGAGCGTCCCGGCAGCGGGCAGTGGCTTATGGGGTTCAAGGTATCCAGGCCCCACACCTGGCTGAGCTGCCCCCTTTATTTCCCTCCGTGGAACACCCGAAAGTTGTTTTTTCCCTGCAGTGCACTTAAATTTCCCTGCAGTGCGCCACCTGGAGGTTGTGTGCCTCCATTGCAGGGTCTACAGCGGCCTCCTTTCAGCATGGCGTTTTTATACTTTCGCAGGCTTCCTTTGTGTTCCTTTTCTTACCTGTGGCTCCCCCAAAGGTGCCTTTTTTTCAAGAGGCAACTGGGCTTTCCGGGCTGACGGGGAATGGAAGGATTTATATTCCTTGCTGGTCATTTCCATTCTTTTAGGGAGTCCCAAAGAGGCCACGTGGGGGTTTATCTCTGTCCTCAGGGTCACCTGAGTGGTTCAAATGGGTGTGGAGCCTCCTTGGAACTGCCGAAAGGACTCCTGTGTTGGGGGCTGGAGAGAGATGATATTGTATCTCTCCCCCCACCCTCTGTTGTGGGACGTAATTCTGACGTAAACGGCCTCTTGGACCCCTCTTCCAAATCAGCGGTCCTCCCTGCCCAAAAGGTGGACTTCGCTGTCTTCAAAAGGGCGGCCTTTGTCTTTTTGATGCAGAGGTTTGTTCCCCTCTGTTGTGCGTTTGTGAAGCGGCTCTTTTGTTTCCCCATTGCATCTCCAATGTCTCACTGCATTGTATACACTGCATACGCCACGTTGCTGAGTTTCTGTCTGGGTGTTTTATCTCCGGGGTGGAGAAGTTTCTGCCTTAGTGCATTCTTGGGTTTGAAGTGTGCGTGTGTGTTGTGTTGGCTGAAGATCCTTCTGAGCTTCTCTGATATGCCTGCAACGTACGGAATGACAACGTTGCTTTATGTATTCATTCATTCATTCATTCTTTCTTTATTATTCTTTATTCTTTATTATTATTATTTTATTATTTATTTATTTATTCATTATTATTATCTATTATTATTTATTATTCATTCATTTATTATTTATATTTATATTTAATTTTTATTTATTATTTTTATTATTTATTTATTTATTTATCTATTTATCTATTTTTATTATTTATTTATTATTATTATTTATTAATTTATTAGTTATTCATTTATTCATTATTAATTTATTATTAATTATTTATTCATTTATTATTTTTATTTATGTATACTTATTTATGTTTGTTTATTATTTATTTATTTATTATTTATTTATTTATTTATTATTTTTATTTATGTATATTTATTTATGTTTGTTTATTATTTATTTATTTATTATTTATTTATTCATTTATTATTTTTATTCATTTATTATTATTTATTATTCATTCATTCATTTTATTTATATTTATATTTAATTTTTATTTATTATTTTTATTATTTATTTATTTATCTATTTATCTATTATTTATTATTATTATTTATTATTATTATTTATTAATTTATTATTTATTCATTATTCATTATTCATTTATTCATTATTAATTATTTATTCATTTATTATTTTTATTTATGTATATTTATGTATGTTTGTTTATTATTTATTTATTATTTATTTATTTACTCATTTATTATTTTTATTCATTTATTATTATTTATTATTCATTCATTCATTTATTATTTATATTTATATTTAATTTTTATTTATTATTATTATTATTATTATTATTATTTATTATTAATTTATTCATTTATTATTATTTATTATTAATTTATTATTTTTATTTATGTATATTTATTTATTTATTTATTTGTTTGTTTGTTTGTTTGTTGTTATCTGTTATGGAGGAGCTCCTGAAAGGTCTCTGTTGCCTCTTGAAAAAGCCCCTTTGGGGCAACCATGTCCTGCATGACTGAGAATTTCCATAGACCAGGGGTGTCAAACTCAATTTCATTGAGGGCCGCATCAGGGTTGTGTTTGACCTTGTCTGTGTGTGTTTGTATGTCCGTGGGCGTGGTCAGGGTGGGCGTGGCCAGCTTGACGTCACCCGTCAAGGTCCATTTTTTGCCACAATGGCCTGCAGCCCTTTGCCAGGGAAAATGGAGTCCAGACAGGCTTCCTGTGGCCCTCTCGAGCTCTGCTTTTGCTGGCAGAGGCACCACAGGCCACCACGGCTTCACCGTTTCCAGGACGGCCTTGTGGGCCAGATCTAAGTACCTTGAATTTGACATCCCTGCCCTGAAGTGTGGTTGCGCGGTGCCTGTTTTGGGGTGGGGAGAGACAGGGATGATCTCCGGTGACTCCTCTCTGTCCGTTCCCCCTCCAGGACCTCTTCCTGCGCCTGGTGCCCCACGAGTGCCTTGGCTCTGCCTGGTCTCAGCGCGATAAGAAGGGCCACGAGGGGGACTGCCCCACCGTCCGGGCCACCGTGGCTCAGTTTAACCTTGTGGCCAACGCCGTGATCTTTACCTGCCTGTGGGACACGGGGCTGCGTGCCACCCAGCGGGCCCGGCTGCTGGAAAAGTGGATCTGTGTGGCTGAGGTGGGTCCCGATTTGGCCCTTCCCGGAATGGCCTCCTGGATCCGGACCCCCAACGCCCCCCTCTCTCTGCTCTCTCTTTTTCTGCCCCCTCTCAGGAGTGCCTCCTCCTGCGCAACTTCTCCTCGCTGTACGCTGTGGTCTCCGCCCTGCAGTCCACGTCTTTACACCGACTGAAGCGGACCTGGGAGGAGACGTCTAGGTGGGTGAGGAGGGGGCAGGAAGGAACCGCTAGCTGCCGCCCCTCAGTCCCCTGCCCCATGCCGAGTCCCCGATCTGTGGGGTGGGAGGAAAACGGGCCCTGCACCAGGGGTGGGTTTCTCACCCCGTTCCAACCGGTTCGGTTGGAATGAGGCCGGCGGCGTCCTCGCGCATGCGCGCAGCATGTGCGTGCACGCGCGTGGCGCACGCATGCGTACTAGCATCTGTGCGATGCTCCAGCTGCTCCTGGGGGATCGCGCAGGCGCTGTATGCGTCCTGCGCATGCGTGGAAGCGCAGAATTCGGCAAAACCGGGTAAGGAGCGGGCGCGGGCGCGCGCAGGCGCGGGGGGGGGGCCTTCGCCGTTCCCGGAAGTTACTTACTTCTGGGTTCGGCGACCAACCGGATCGCAGGGACCGCCGGGAACCGGTTGAAACCCACCCCTGCCCTGCACCCTTGCAAGGCAATTGAAAGGGCCCCAGTCAAGATGTAGATGTGAGGGAAAGAGGAGACACCTGTGGAAAAGGGGGTGCTGCTTGTTGGGTATAACACCCCCCCTTTTAAAGTGTGCTGCGATACGGCTACTCCTTGACTTACAACCATTCCACACTTATGACTGTTGCAGCATCCCCAGGGGTGTGTGATCAAAATTCATGTGCCTGGCAACTGACTTGTCTTTGTGACAGTTGCCACATCTTGGGGTGTGGGGTGTCACATGATCACTGTTTGGGATCTTCCTAGCCAGCTTCCAACATGCAAAGCTAATGGGGGGAGCTGGATTCACTTAACGACAGTGATCCACTTAACAGTCGTAAAATGGACCGTAATTCATTTTGGCTTGTTTAGCAGCGGAAATGCTGGGCTCAGTTCTGGTCGTACGGCAAGGAATACCCGTAAGGCAGAGCCAGGGCTGGGAGAAGGGAATTCTGGAAAGCAGGTGCCGTCCCAGGAAGGCCCAGATCCTCTGCCTCCGGGAACCGCAGTGGAGGATGGGCTCTGTGTTCCCTGGAGCCCCTCGTTTCAACAAGGACCCATTAGTCCTGTAATGGCAATCAGGAGCATTTCTTCCAGACCAGACTGGTCTCTGGGCTCTGGGGTGGGGTGCTCCCCCCACCCTCACGAGAAAACCATGCCTCTTCTCTGCTGGCAGGGAATCAGCCCGTTGCTACGAGGAGCTCAGCGCCATTTGCTCAGAGCAAGATAACTACAGCCAAAGCCGGCAGCTCCTCTTCCAGGTAAGGCCCCATGGTCCTCTCCTCCCTGCTGCCCGGACTGTGACTTGGGGGGTGCGACACCTGCATGGGAGGGGCTTTGAAATTTCCTCTGGGGATGCAGCCCCACCCCAAGAATTTCAGCAAGAGAAAAGGGGGAATAAACCTCTTTTAGTAAGAGAAAATATCTACAGCTCAGGATTGAACCATGATTGTTGGAACCATGGTTGTTTGCTTGGGGGGAGGGTGTTTTGTTTTCCAACTAGGTGACATCATCAGTGTGAGGGAGTGTGGGGTTTGCTCCCCATTTATGTAGAATATCTTGCCTTGCCAGTGTTGGTGGGAGTGTGATTTCCCCCATGGTACTTCCTTGATATTGTTTGACGCTTGATGGTTTGTCTGGTATTAATCCACGTTTATCTGGCTGGTAGCAATAGAAGACAATCTCTGTAGTTTACGATTGGACTGTGGAGTCCTTTGGTTGTTTCCTTGCAGACGTTTTGTTACCAGACTCGGTCACACCTCCAGCGCTAGCGAGTGTGTGATTTGCTCTCTGTTTTCACACAGTAGCTGCTGTAAGTGTTGGTGTAAGTGTGATTTTTCTCCACCGTAAGTCCTTGATTAGGGCATTGTTTTCTGCTTGGTTGTTTGTCTGGGGTTAATCCCTGCTTATCTGGGTGTTGGCTGCTGACAAGGAGGAATTCCAGTCTTTTTGTTCCCATCCCTGTTGGTCTTTTCGTTTCCAAGTAACTTGGTAAACAAATAACAACCCAACTTTTGTAAGAACGTAATTCAGATGGATACAAAACACACTGCAGCAATCCAGAACACCAGAAAAAGAAAGCAGGCCGCTATTTTCCAGCAAAACAGATACCGTGGCAACCCTAACCCTAGCCTAGATTAGCAGATGCATCCATGAACACCAAATGGTGACAACTTATGTTCTGACCCAGCTTCCCAAACACAACAAACCCTCTGGAGTTAACTCAAAGATTCCTTTAATTAGGAGCGCCAGGAGCCCCGGCAAAACGTTTTTCTCTCAACACAGGCGAACAAGTCCAACCGGCCGGAAGGTGAATCGTTGTCTGCCACATCTATTCATCTCCACCCCTTGCCTTTTATCCCCAGAGCTAGGGTGGAGCTTCATTAGCAGAGGTAGTTCTTCCGTCCCAAGGACCGGCCCATAGATTTCCACTGCTCTCCTCTCCTCTGCCTTCTGCACATCCTCACGTCAGGCACTGGGCCCAGCTGTTCCTCCTCTTCCTCCTCAGCCACCTCCAGACCTGGGGACTGTTGACTCCCCATCTGAGGGCTGACGGACAGCCCAGGTTCCGCCTCTGTCTGTCTCTCTCTCTCTCTGCTAGGTCCATTCCCTCTTCCCCCTCGGAGCACTCAGGTTGCCTTGATACTGACCCTGCCTCCCCTGCCTCCTCCTCCTCCTCCTCTTCTGATTCGGCTGTGTAGAGGCCGGCTGTTGACAGGCCACAACAACTCAGCATATGGTCAGGCTTGACCATAGTTTCCGCTAAGCATCTTAGACCAAACTAAGACTAAAAATCCTAGGGGATTCCTGTAAGGTTGGCATTCAGACAAATCAGCCATCAATAGCCACAAAGAGATGGAACATGTTCGCTTGCCATTCGAACGAGACGGCAAGAAGGAAGGAGAGTACCAGAGCAGATCCCCTCCCAACAGCCAATGCCCAGATAAGCAGGGATTAACCCCAGACAAACAGCCAAGCAGGAAACAATACCGTTACCAAAAAACTAACAAGAATCGCTTAGGTAAGATGGGCGGTACAGAAACTTGATAAATAAAACAACTCCCATGGCGAAAAACCACACCTGGTAGCGGCAAACAACTGTATGTAACATGTAAATGGAGACTCGATCAACTAGGCCGAAAGTATTTAACGCGGGTAAAAACATGGCAACTGAACATATTAAACGGAGAGACATGATAAAACATAAGATCAACTTAATAACTAAGGAATTAGCACAGAAAATTAAAGCAGCCAGACAAAATTACTTTGAACAAGCCAGCAAACTTGGACGATTGCTGGAATACAGATCGAAGAATGAAAAAAAAAGGATGATATATCAATTAAAAGATGACGAGGGAAGAATTCAATACAAAGCGGAAGAAAAGAAGCATATTATTCATAAATACTTCGCAAAACTATAAGCGCAAGATAGTGTGGAGGAAACCAAAATAAAACACTATTTAAACACAGAAAAGATAACACCAATCTCAAAAGAACAAAGGGAGGCGATAAACAGGCCAATCACGGTTAGCCGAAGTGGACTTAGTCCTGATAAACCAGAAGAATAATAAAACCCCAGGACCAGACGGAATACCGGTGGAATTATACAAATACAATAAAATAATATTGGAAGAGCTAGGAGTGGAAATGTTTAATGAAGTTTTAGGAAAAGCCAAGATGCCTGAATCATGGACAGAAGCAATAATATTGCTAATCCCAAAAGAAGAAACCGTGGTTTTCACCTCTTTAGATACTGTATGGCAGGGCCCGACCCCCCCACCCCAATTTTGGGGCACCAGGGACCATTTCCATGGAGATTTCCCACGGACCGGAGGGTTTTGTGTGCTGCCTGCATCCCGTGATGGGGCTGCTCTGGCCCAGCGCCCTTCCATGGAGCAGGCGTTGGGGGCCCCTGCGGTATGTAACAGGCAGCGAAGCCCACCCACCTTCCTGCTGCCGGTGCGACCTCCTTGCGTCAGGAAACGGCCAAACGTTTCTTGATGGGAAGAGAGGGCCGGAGGGGAGAGAGGCCGAGGCAGGTAGAGAAAGCAGCCTTGGAGGCCGGTGTTCGCGTTTAGATAAACGGGGCTTTAACATCTGCATTTCTGGGGTGGCCGTTTTCTGGAGGGATGGAAAACACAATTGTGGTATTATTCCCCTGGCTTCCAAGTACTGATTGTTTGCGCGCACACAAGATGGCTGCCTCCCACCATCCTTGGATTTTTAAATCCAATCGTCCCGGGACGCATCTTAGCAGGGGGTGATGGGTCCCTGCAAGACCCTTGAAGGGGATTTGGAGGTTGCCTTGATAGTGGATCAAAGCTGGATGTTTGCTGTGCCCCCCAATCTCAGTGCTGCATTATGGGGGCTCCTGTAGGCCTTGGGGAGGCTATTAGTGTGTGTGTGTGGGGGTGTTTCCTCCCCCTCCCAGCTCTTCTCTGGACTGACTTTCAACCTGTTGCCCCTGGTGAAGTGGACAAGGCCATGGGAGCGGTGAGTGCTGCCACATGTATACTGGACCCGTGTCCCTCCTGGCTGGTCGCGAACAGCAAGGAGGTGACACGGAGCTGGATCCAGGCGATGGTGAATGCCTCTCTCCGGGAGGGCTTCTTCCCACCGGCATTGAAGACAGCGGTGGTGAGACCCCTCCTGAAGAAGCCATCGCTGGATCCAGCCATTTTGAACAACTACCGTCCAGTCTCCAACCTCCCCTTTATTGGGAAGGTTGTTGAGAAAGTGGTGGCCTCTCAACTCCGACGGTCCTTGGATGAAGCCGATTATCTGGACTCCTTTCAGTCTGGATTCAGGCCTGGCTACAGCACGGAAACCGCTTTGGTCGCACTGACCGATGATCTCTGGAGAGCCAGGGATGGAGGTCATTCCTCCATCCTAGTGCTTCTTGACCTCTCAGCGGCCTTCGATACCATCGACCATGGTATCCTTCTGCGATGGTTGCGAGAGGTGGGGGTGGGAGGCACCGTTTTGCGGTGGTTCTCCTCCTACCTCTCGGACAGGTCGCAGTCGGTGTTGGTTGGGGGGCAGAGGTCGACCCCTAGGCCCCTGAAATATGGGGTTCCTCAGGGTTCGGTCCTGTCCCCCCTCCTGTTTAACATCTACATGAAGCCACTGGGTGAGATCATTCGACGGCACGGGATAAAATACCATCAATACGCAGACGTTACTCAGTTGTATCTGTCCGCCCCGTGCCAACTCAGTGAAGCGGTCGACGTGATGTGCCAGTGCCTGGAGGCTGTCAGGGTCTGGATGGGGGTTAACAAGCTTGTACTCAATCCAGACAAGACCGAGTGGCTGGTGTGTTTCCTTCCCCAAAATTTGGTTAGTATTCCATCGCTCAGGCTGGGGGGTGAAATTCTATGCCCCTCAGACAGGGCTCGCAACTTGGGAGTCCTCCTGGACCCACAGCTGACTTTAGAACATCATTTGTCGGCTGTGACCAGGGGGGCATTTGCCCAGGTTCGCCTGGTGCACCAGTTGCGTCCCTACTTGAACCGGGAGGCACTCGCAACAGTCACTCACGCCCTCATGACCTCAAGACTGGACTACTGCAATGCGCTCTACATGGGGCAGCCCTTGAAGAGCATTCGGAGACTTCAACTTGTCCAGAATACAGCCGCGCGAGCGATTGTGGGTGTACCTCGATACACCCACGTTACACCTATCCTCCGTGAGCTGTACTGGCTTCCAATCGGTCTCCGGATACGCTTCAAGGTGCTAGTTATCATTTATAAAGCCCTTCATGGTATTGGACCTGGGTACTTGAGAGACCGCCTACTGCCAATTACCTCCCAAAGACCCATTAGATCGCACAGGGTCGGCCTCCTCCGGGTTCCGTCTACTAGCCAATGCCATCTGGCTACGACCCGGGGGAGGGCCTTCTCTGTTGCAGCTCCGGCCCTTTGGAACGAACTCCCCACAGAGATTCGGACCCTCACCTCTCTCCAGGCCTTCCTGGCTATGTCGGCAGGCCTGGGGTTGACGAGCTCCCTTCCCCTCTCGACAGGTGTGGTTGTTGGCTATCTTAAATGCTTGTCTTGTATTTGTGTGTTCCCTTTCCCGTTTGAGTTGTTCGCCGCCCTGAGTCCCTGTAGGGAATAGGTCGGCAAATAAATAAAACAAATCTCAATCTCTCAATCTCTTCCCCTTTTGCTCCTCCAGGAAGCAGGGCCTGGAGCAGCAGCAGGAGGGGCCGAGCTCCCTCATCGCAAGCATCAGCGGAGGCTACTGGAACAACGGCCATTGGTGAGGGGGGGGGAGTCTGATCTCGAGGACGGGGGTGGGGACAGGGGGCTCGTGGTCCTTACCCTCCGGTGTCCCTGCAGGGCGTGATCCCCTACCTGGGCACCTTCCTGAAGGACCTGGTGATGCTGGATGTGGCCACTCCCACCCGCCTGCAGGTGAGTCCGGGGAGGTGGGGGGAAGAGCTAGGGGTTTTTTGCTGCTGCCCCTCCCCCAGCAATGGGGCTTGGGTGGCAGAGGGAGGGGTCTGCAGGCCGTCCGTGTCTGTGTGTGTTTGTGTGTGTGTGTGTAGAGCAGCAAAGCTGGCACATCTGTTGGGTGCCCAAAGCGTTGGCTGATCAGGCTGAAGGTTGTGTGTGCAGATGGTTCTCAAGTTACAACCCTCCGTCGATTGTTCAGAGATACGATGACACTGGAAAAAGTGAATCAGGACTGGGTTTCACACTTACGACCAATTATTCGCTTAGCAACTGCAGTGATGGAGTTAACAACTGTAGTCAAAAAGGGGTCAGAAAAGGGGGACAAAATGCACTTAACAACATCCTTGCTTAGCAACGGATACTTGGGGTACCATTGTGGTTGTAAGTTGAGGGCTACTCTGTGTGTATGTGTGTATGTATGTGTAGCATTGCGTCAGCCTCTTCCAAGGGGGCCTGCAGCAGCTTCCCCCCCCCCCGCTTGTTGGGTGCTGTGGATTATGGGAACAGAAGGTTGGCAACAAGATTGGCTTCAAAATGTTTGCGCCTGCTTCGAAGGGAGGTGGGAATTCAACCAGGGATGCCTGTCACTTTGGCAAAAATCAATCGACAAGAGTTTGTAGGAGGGGGGGGGGAGGCGCCTCTCTGAACATGCCTGAAAAGGAACTCCGCAGTTGGGTAAGCCAGGGGTCTCCAACCCCAACCACTTTAACTCCCAGAATTCCACCAGTCTTAACGTGGCCACAGTTGGAGACCCCTGGTGTGGGCGACACAGTTGCAGCTGATCAACTGTGTGTGTATGTCTGTGTGTGTGTGTGTGTGTGTGATGCAGGTGGTGGGACTCAACAGGGACCGGCGCAGCTCTCGTGGGGGGGGGCATCATAGGCCTGGGGGCTGACTGGGCATCTCTCGGCTCTCTCTGCAGAACAGCGGCTACATCAACTTTGAGAAGCACCGGAAGGTAAGAGCTGTGTGTGTGTGTGTGTGTGTGTAATAGGAGACCCCCTTGGCCCCTCCCCCCTTGGAAGGACCCCCTGCTCCTTTCTCTTCTCCTCCTTCCCTGCAGGAGTTTGACATCCTCACCCGGCTACGCCTCCTGCAGGCCAAGTGCCGTAACTACACCTTGGTCCCTGACGGGGCCCTCCAGCGATGGCTGCGGTGCCTGCCTGCCCTCAGCGAGGCCCAGAGGTGGGGGCAGGGACTGTGGAGAGGGTGGGGGGGCTGGGCCCAGACCTTCCCCCGCCCTCTCTCCCTTCCCGATTCACCGCCCTCTCTCCCTTCCAGCTACCAGCTCTCCTGCGCCATTGAGGCCCCCAGCGAGGGAGGGGCTGCCCCCAAGGCCAGCAAGCCCACCTTGGTGATCACACGCTGCACAGAGTGAGGACCGGGAGGGGAGGGTCTCTGGGGTCTCTGCCCTCCCCCCCACTATTTCCCACTGACTCCTCTGTTTCCTTCCCAGCCTGATCACTTCGCTGGGAGTAAGTGCCCCACTGCCCTGGGACAGAAGTGGCTCCCCACAGGTCTCACCCAACCTCCTGGGCCCGTCAGCTGCCTCCCCTACCGCCCTGGGGGGCCCCCAACCAGTCCAGGTGAGTGAGGACTGCCCGTCCTTCCTCCAGACTCCTCCTGGATCCTCAGGGCCAGTTTTCTGCCAGGGACCCTTTTTCAAGTGGGGGAGGGTGTCACAGGACAGCTTCCCCAGAGAATCTCCACGGCTGGGACCTTGCAGGGCCCTTTCACGGAACCCAGCACCAGTTCCCGCTGCCTCACTTCCCTTCCCCTCCTC
Organism: Thamnophis elegans; assembly: GCF_009769535.1. Lineage (NCBI taxonomy): Eukaryota > Metazoa > Chordata > Lepidosauria > Squamata > Natricidae > Thamnophis > Thamnophis elegans. Next base: position 213,234 of record NW_022473899.1, on the reverse strand, counting down.
CTCAGGGCAAGTGGCCCTCCGTCTCGGCCTTGGACACGTCACCCCCGTCATCCCCCGCGGATGGCCTGGCCGCCCTTCCTGCCACGGGGGGCGGCTTCATCAAGGGCCACCGGCGCTCGGCCTCCTGCGGCTCCGTCTACCCCCAGGCCCCCGACAAGGGAGGCGCCTCCCCCTCGGACTGCTGCATCATCCGGGTCAGCATGGCCCTGCAGAACGGCACCCTCTACAAGAGCATCCTGGTGAGCGAGGCGGGGGGGATTTGGGGGTTTTCACACTTAACGACCGTTGTAGCATCCCTACGGTCACCTGATCAGAGTTGAGATGCCTGGCAACACAGTTTCTGTGTCCCGGGTTCATGGGATCCCCCTTTGCGACTTTCTGACGAGCAAAAGTAGAGGGGGAAGCCGGATTCACTTAACAACCATGTTACCAACTCAATGACTGCAGTGATTCACTTAAGGACTGTGGCAAGAAAGGTCGTAAAAATGGGGCAAAACTCACTTGTCTTGCTTAGCAACAGAAATTGTGGCCTCAGTTGTGGTTGTAAGTCAAGGATACCTGTAATTACTAGTTTTATTAAATTTGTCTCCTCGGCTGGATGGGCAGTTTATAGACTGTAGAAAGATAAATAAAAAGCAACTAAAAGTCTTTAAAACTAAGCAATGTTTGGAGTTTGGCTCTCGGGATTTCAGTGGCCGAGTTCCAGTTTTCAGCCAGCACTGATGAGCTTTTTCTCTGACCAGCCAGACCGCCATTCCCCTTAGAGGTCCCTGGAAGGGCTGCAGAGGCCGAACAGGGCAGACCAAGCATGGGAAGGGTCTCGCTTGGCAAGCCCCGGATGGCATTTCTGGCTCTGGGGGAGGCCTCCATGGGGCCGCCGGCCGACCCCCTTTCTCCATGTTCCTCCCCAGGTAACAAGCCAGGATAAGGCCCCCACCGTGGTGGCAAAGGTGCTGGAGAAACACAACCAGGACCAGAATCTGGCCCAAGACTACGAGCTGGTGCAGTTGTTGCCGGATGGCCGAGGTAAGGAGGGGGAGGCTGTTGGTGGGGCTGCCCCACAAGGAGGGCTGGGTGGGTGGGGTGAGCTTTTGGGGGAAGCCAACCTGGGAGGGTGGGGCGACATCTCCCGTCTTCCAATTCAGATGGGGTGGGAGCCCTGATGAGGCCTGCTGGTCTAGATGGGGGGGATTGCTGGAGGGAGGTTGCTGGGGAGGAGGGAGGGGCCTTCCTCTTGGGACTGCCCCCTTGACCTCCCCCCCCTCTCTCCCACAGAGCTGGTCTTCCCCCCCATGTCAAACGTCTTCTATGCCAGGAACGGCTTCAGCCTGGACTTCCTGCTCCGGCCCAAGGGCCCCCCGAGCAAGACTCCCCCTCCAACCCCCCCACCCAGGAGCCCCCGAGCCAGGGAGATGGACATCTGCGCCACCTTCCCGAAGATCAAGGCCACCGGCCGAAGGATCGCCCGGGCCCTTTTCTGAGGGGGACGAGCTGTGAAAGGAGGGGTCACACACGGCTCTGTTGGGGACCCCCCAAGTCAAGACTGGGACCCCCACCCAGGACATGAAGTGGGGGGGGGAAGGCCTCAGCAGCACCCCAGGCTGTGCAAGAGTCTTGGAATCTCCGCTGCCCAGAGGACCCAAAGGCAGGAAGGACTATGGGGCAGCTGTGGGGCTGAGTGGTCAGTCCCGGAATAGGCTCTCAAGTGGTCTCAGGTGACTGAAGGGCCTTCATTGTGGCTTCTTTAAGGAGAAGTGTGTGTGTGTGTGTGTGGACACCTGCATGCCTGTTCAGCAGAGACTTTGCTGAGATACAAATATGGGGGAGGGGGCTGTTTCCCCCCATCCCCCTTGATGGCTTCTCTGCCCTGCCAGCATCTCTGAAACAGCCCATTGTCTGGTCCTCCTTCCCCCCGAGTGATGGGAGTTGTGTTCTTTTGTTTGAGGGGGGGTTGATAAAGGTTGCAGGGGAAGCTGCCGACCAGGATGGGTCACTGCTGAAGAATGGGGGATCTCAGGCTGCCTGGAGATCCCTACAGCCTCTGGGATCTTCCTGGATCTGGTGATCTTGCCTAAGGGCAAGAGGGATTTCAGCTGGAGGGTCGCAGCTGTTGCTGTGATTGTGGGGGGGGGGTCTGGGCGACCGGCAAGCCTGGGGTAGACTAGGTGGCTCTACGGCCTCCCTGAAAAAAAAGTGTGGAAGCCGGGGAGCCCCAGCAGGAGAAGGTCCAGCCGCCGTTGAGCATCCGTCTTTCCAAAGATTGCAGAAAAAGCCAGAAATCCCATCAGCTAGAGGGGGAAAAAAATAATACCCTTTTGCATAGGATAACCAGATTAACTCACGAGTGCTCAAGATTTGGAAGAAAAATAAAATATGAAATAAAATCTTTGGTGTAAGTATTTGTGGAGAATCTATGGGGGATAACAGACCCCTTCCCTTTCAGTTCCCCCCCCCCCGAAGGCCCCCATTGCAGGGGCGTGATTGATGGGCAGGGATCGGAGGGAGGAAGGATCCGGCCCTTTCAAATTTTGAGCAAAACAATCTGAAGAGTTTTTTTTCTTTCTCTCTCTTTCCCTCTTTCTTTATTCTTTCACTATCTCTCCCGTCTCTCCTTTTTTCATCTTCTCTCTTAAGACAGATTTCCACTCTCCCCCCTTTTTCTGTCTTTTACGCTTTTTTTGCATTGTACTTATAATCTTACACCTTCTAAAACTTGCTGACTGTGAGTAGAAAAGCAGCCCCCCTTGGCTCTATATCAACTTCCACCCCCTCACTTGCGGGAGGCCAGAGGACAATACAGCCAATGCTTCAGCAAGAAAAAGAGAAAGGAGCAAATTTTGAAACACTCATGGAAGCGATGCAGAAAATGCAAACAGGACTTGATAGTAAGGATGACAAGTTAGACACCCTTGTAAAGAGGTTTGAGAGTATGGGAAAAAAATGGAGATAATGGAACAACAAAACTAAAGCATAGTACAAAATGTTGATAAAATGGAAGGGAAAATTGAAAGTATGCATAACTGGATGACGAAATATGAAGACAGGATTCAAAAAATTGAAGATAAAATCCAAGAAGGAGAGAAGAAAACCAAGAAGCTAGAGAGCAGACTAAGCGATGTTGAAAGAGAGAGTAGTGGACTACTAAGATGGGAGATGGATAGGTCTGAATTTTTCTTAAGATTTCAAAACATAGAAGAAGAAAAGGGAGAGAACTTAGTTCAGATAATATCCAAGATTCTGATAGATGCATTAGATATTTCCCAAGATAAGATGATAGATATGATTGACGAATCCTTTAGAGGATATACAAGATATGCAATGAGGAATGCTCTTCCAAGGGAAGTGCATGTAAGATTTACTAAGAAAACAACCAAATTACAAATCTTACAGAAAATGAGAGATAGAAAATTAGAATACAAAGGCAAGGAGATTGTAGTCCTCAAACAAATCCCGAGAGAGGTGAGAGAGAGGAGAAGAGAATACCAATTCCTGACCAGAGTTCTGATTTTAAAAGGTGTTAATTACAGATGGCTCATACCGGAAGGTCTACTATGTACATGGCAAGGACAAAGACACAGGATAGATACAACTGAGAAGGCAGAAGCTTTTTATGCAGAATATTTTAGAGAAATGGCTGAGAAAACTGGGAAAGATGGTTCTGTGGTACAACTACTGGAATCACCCACAACTGTGACTGAAAAAATAGAAGGAGCTGTAGGTGGAATTGAGAAAGAAGAAGGTGGGTGGGGGATGTAAGCTGTAGAGAAAAACGAGAACCCAGATCTACTGGAACTATAAACCCTGTATATAAAGTATAAACATGGAGGAAAGAAAAATGATTACAATTAACATTAATGGACTTAATTTGGTAACTAAAAGAAAAAAAAGCATTCTATAAATCAGAGAAGTTAAAACTTGCCACAAGTTGCCTACAAGAGTGCAGATCCAAAAGAGAAATGAAGATCTACTAATTCAACCGAAGCTTGGGAAAATGTCTCCAACACTGGCGAACTGCAAGAAAAGAGGAGTCATCTTCTATATTAAAGGCAATATTCCAGCAAAATTAACCTACCCAGAGGAAGAGGGAAGAATCTTGAAGGAGTTAAATGATAACACAATCATGCTGTGAAATAAATTAACAATGATACAATGGAAAACTAATATATCTATGCATTGAATACTCTAGAACTTTTTGCTTTAAAAAGGATAAGGATAATAATGATTTTATGTATATTCAATAAGAGGACTGGTGATATAATGTATAACGCTAAGAACGTACTACAATGGTATCTTGTTATTTATAATAATTCTAACTGTTATCAAATAGATAATTAAGAATGTATGGAAAGCATGATTTTTTGGAAAAAATAATACTAATGGTAACTGAATATATAATGTCAAATGAAAGGGAGGTATTCAGTTATACTAGATGGAAAATCTGAGATGGTAAATATCATTTGAGAATATGGATGCTAAAATACCTGTAACCAAACAACATGCTATATGTGATGATGGGTTTTTTTCTTTTTGTGTTTTTTTTTAATTGTTGTGTGTACCAAATATATAAGTATATATACAACAGAGAGATACAAAGTGTTTGTGTGTGTGGAAGTATAGTTAGGACAGGTTAGCAAAAGTAAGGGAATAAGAAATGATACTAAATTATGTCTGGGTTGGCGGAAATACCATCCCAAGGAAACATAAACTGAGATTTAAAATAGACGCACCAACAACAATAGAAAAAGAAAGGGAGAGAGGAGGAGAGAGTGAAAGGAAGACGGGGGAAAGAAGAAAGAGGTAAGAAGAGGAGGATGGAAAGGAGAGAAAGAGGAGGAGAGTGGGAAGAAAGGGGAAGAGGAAGAGCAGGAGTAGGAGAAAGGTACGGGAAGAAGGAAGGGGAAGGAGAGGAGGAAGGAGGAAAGTAGAGAATGGAGGGAGGGAGAAAGGGAAAGGAAAGGAGGATGGAAGGGAGAGAAAAGGAAGGAGAAAGGGTAGGAAGGGAAAGAGGAAGAACAGGAGCAAAGGAGAGGTAAGGGAAGAAGGAAGGAGAAGGAGAGGAGGAAGGAAGAAAGTAGAGAAGGGAGAGAGGGTGAAAAGAAAGAGGTAAGGAGAGGAGGATGGAAAGGAGGAGGAGAGAGGGTAGGAAGGGGAAGAGTGGGAGTAGGAGAAAGGTACAGGAAGAAGGAAGGGATCAGTTGAAGTTTCCTGTCCCAAAACACCCCCAGAGCCCCCTAAGACCCCCTCAAAGGGAGGGTCTCTCCCCCCCCTTCACAAACGGGAGAGTTTGGGGAAGTTAATTCAGACACCCAAATGCGCTTCTCTCAAATTCCACCCCCCTCCAGGTCCTGATTGAGGAATTAGGGTCCTTGGTCCCCTCCCCAAATTAAGCAGCTCCCCAAAGGGGCTCCAATCTCCACTCTTGCTTGACTTTCAAAGCCTCAAATTTGAGATTCAGAGGAAAAAGTGAATTTTCCGAAGCTGCCAAAATTCTTTTTCTTATACGGAGTTTTGGTGGCATTTGTGGATTCAGGTCTGAAAATGCCTCAGTTTCCCTCTTTCGCTTTCCGTCTCCTTCCTCTTTTAACGGAAGAAGCTTTGGGGGCTCCAAAGGGATTTGGGCCTTGAAGCTCCCACTTCTCTTGCCCTCCAACCCCTTTCCCAAAGTCTCTCCTGGGGGGGTCTCAGCTCCTTTCTCCCCCCCCACTCTGCTCCCCAGCATCCGTGGGTCTCTCCCAGCCCCCTCCTTAGAATAGAATAACAGTGTTGGAAGGGACCTTGGAGGTCTTCTAGTCCACCCCCCTTCCTAGGTAGGAAACCCTACACCACTTCAGACAAATGGTTATCCAACATCTTTTTAAAAAGTTCCAGTGTTGGAGAATTCACAACTTCTGGAGGCAAATTGTTCCACTGATCAATTCTTCTGAGTGTCAGGAAATTTCTCTTTAGCTCTAAGTTGCTTCTCTCCTTGATTGACATCTGCCTTTGGGTTTCACCTTTACTCCGTTTATTAGGAGTATGGCTATCCATTTATGTAGTAATCCAGAAATGCCGTAAGAACTTAGTTTCAACAGTAGTTTATCATGTACCACTGATTCAAAGGCTTTGCAGAAGTCTATGTAAATTGCATCTATTGCTTTACCCTGGTCAAGATGTGTGACTCAAATGTTTCTGCAGTGTAGGAGTTGCAGATTAGAGGACAATTTTTTCCTGAATCCAAACTGCTTGTTAGAAAGTTGTTTGTTTCTAAGTGGAGGGCGAAGGGCTGGTTTATAATTGATTCCGTGACTTTAGAGGTGAGGCAACACAGCGAGATTGGTCTGTAGTTTCCAGGGTCTTTTTCTTTCCTCCCCGCATGAAAGAGGAAAAAGGGATAATAATAATCTGTGGGCATCATTATTTCTTTAAGCCCCCCAGTCACGTCTTTGATACGTTCCCCACACCTGTGAAACAGCTAAGCCCCCTGGTTTGATTGTCTACGAATTGCTGGTTCAGTTCCCCTGAGCAATGAAGCCTCTTCCACCAATAATGTCTTTTCTTTGTTAAGGAAATCTGATTTCTTTTTCCTGCCATTGAGATGTTTGATGTTTCTCCCTTTTCCAGGTTCTTCCACGCTGTCTTGCAAGGGGAGGGATTTCCAACAGGAGCCCAAATCTTCTCCGTGTTTGAGACAATTCCTGAAATCACACACTGACCGATTCTTCCTGGGGTGACCCCAAGACCCCAGATGAGGAAGGGGAGGGGAAAGTTCTGCCCTTAAGAGATCGAGGCTGCTGGAGTCCTGCAGAGCCAGTCTGGATGACCTCTGGAGGGGGCGAGGCTCAGTTGGAGAGCTGACTAGGATCATCTAGGGATGCTGGGAAGAAGCGAGAGGTCCTCCACTCAGGGCTGTCCCATTGAACACCCACCCACCCCTCTTTCCCACAGGGCTGATCTTCCCCTCCGTGGCAAATGTCTTCTACATCAGGAATGGCTTCAGGTGGATTTCTCAGAGGTCATCTAGATCAACCCCTTGCTCGAGTAGGGGAGACACATCACCATCTGTACCATCAAGCAGGAGACCCCATACCATTAGAATCTGAGCCCCAAAGAGGGAGGGAGGCTTTGGGTGCCAAAATGGGGCAGGAGCCTCCGGTTGTGAAGGAGAGAAATTGGCTGAAATGGCTGGGTGAGTGTAGGGGGAAATTGCCACCAATGGCTCCCCAAAAGTGCTTGGAGACGACTGTGTCTGCTGGCATTCTGCTCCTCAAGAGGGGCCTTGAGGGGAAGGGGGGCCTCCAAGCAGGAGGGAGTCCAGACCCTTCTCCTCCCTGGATATGCCCACCCAAACCAGTTCTGGCTTTTGACCTGAAGCAGCCAGGATGGTCGACCCAGAGGCAGCGGAGGGAGGAGCCTCCTGTGGGGGCAGGAAAGAGGAAGAAGAGGAAGGAAGGAAGAATTCCAGGGTTTTCTTACATCAGAAGTTTATTTCTTTATAGCAAAGCGAAGGGAAGTGATTAATAGTAAGAATAATGTAGATGAAGCTGCTGTGGGTTCAAAGCTAGGAGAGATGAGGGGGCTGGAGGGACAGGTTCACCCAGCATTCCTGGGGGCAATCTAGATTGTCTGCAAGCCTCCCTCCCAAGAAAGGGAGGCCCTCAAAGGAAGCCTGGGGGGAGTCTCAGCAGCAGAAGGTCCAGGTTGAAATTCTTCTCCTCTCCCCAACCTGCCACTTCAGCCTCCATTTCTCAGAGGTTGCAAACAGAACAAAGAATCATCATGTCAGCACTCCTTCATTGAGTAATTAGGAAAGAAAACCACAAGACTCCATTGATAGAAATCAAGTGTACTTTTACTAATTATAAATGATCAGAAGCGTAGCAAAGCGAAGACTGATTATTTAGGCGCGAAAGCGAGCGATATATAGAATAACCCATTCCCCACCCCTTGGCATCCCAGTTACAGTCCAATCATAATTCTCCCAATTGTCAGGTGTGAGATAACTTCGAAAGGCATCACCAAGATGGAATGTCGGTGCCGTTGGCCTTGGCGGGAAACCTCCTCCGCATGCGCAGTCCGACAGGCAGCAGAACTCCAGAATCTTCCTCCAGCACAATTAGTAACCCCTCCCAAATACCATGCCCCTCCTCCCCGTTTCAATGGCAGCCGAAGCAGCAGCAAAGCAGAGGCTGACGTATCAGCTACTAAAGAAATCATTTCCTTTTGCATCAGAGAACAGGATTAATTCATGAGTGCTGTAGAAAAAGAGATGGGGAAGAAAATTAGAATATAAAGAGAAACGTTTAGTGTAAAAATCATATTTATCTTCCCTTTTAGTCCCCCAACCCCAAAGGCAGACCCCACACTGCAGGGGGGTGGTTGATGGGCAGGGACAGATAGAAGGAGAATGTGCCCATTGCAGGAACGAAAAGGCTGGGATGGATGAGGGATTCCTCCCCATTTCATCTCCAGGGGATTTTGGAATTCTCCCTGACTTAATTAGAAGGTTAATTAAGAGAACACCCCCCTCCCCCCTCCCTGCAGACCTTCCATATGAAGAAAGAAGATGGGGCTACAAAGGGGGTGGCAGGAAAAGGTGGAGCGATGGGTCACTTGGCCAGAAATTGTGTGAATTCTCACAAGGAGAAGAGGGGGGGGGGGTCAGGAAGAGGAGCCTGTCAAGGTTCCAACTAATGAACCCAATTGAGTCTGAATGGGGGGCCAAGAAGGATCATCTCGGATGGGGGAGGGGAGTCCAGTTCAGGGCGAAGTTTAGGAGGGAGTTTATTAAGTTGATGGGGTCATCTCAAGGGCTTAGCTCCACCTTCCATCCAAGCACCAATGGAGCTGCGGGACGAGCTAATGCAGTGATAGAACAATACCTGAGATCCTACATTAATTATCAGCAATTTAGGTGGGAACATCTCCTGCCATCTGCTGAAGTGGCCTTCAACACCACAGTGCATAGTAGCATTGGACTCACTCCTTTCAAATAGCCACAGGGGTGGGATTTGTCCCCCTGCCTGAATACCCTCAGGAACCCCCTTCCACAGTGAGCCTAACTGAATGGGTGGGTTGCTTACAAAATGCATGTGGGAATGTAAACCTTGGGGTCCTTCCTCCTTGAGGGAGGAATGGGAAGGAATGGCCCCTCCTTCCCTTCCCTTTTGCAATTCCCCAAAACATGGAAAGATTCTGGGCAAGATTTTAGCTTTCGTTTTTGATTGCAATACTTTTTCAGATCTCTGTAAGTAAAAGCTGCCCCAAATTTCATAACTTTGCTGTATCCACAGGACTTCAGATGAGGGAGGAAGAGGAGAAACTCACCTGCAGGAGGTTGGATGGGAATTGCTGGAAGGAGAAAAAGACCCAATCAGGACCCTTCATGGTTCTGGAGGACTCAGGGGGTCCCCCTCCCCTTCGATAGCCCATAATAGGTTGCATGATCTTCCCTTAAAAGCCCCTCAAACAAGAGAAGCTGACAAAAATATTTCTCAAGGAGACCCTCTTGGCCACCTGCTGAGCTTCATGAGAGGCCTCCCCTAGATGGTCCCCTCCCCACAACCTCTCATCCAGCCCCCCAGACTCACCTTTCTTGGCCCTCAGGTAAGAGAAGAGCCCCACCGAAAAGAAGGCCACTCCTATCACAGCTCCCATTATCCCCGTCCAGAGTTTGCTCTTGGCAGAGCTGGAGGTACGGGGCTCTGGGAAAGGAGAAGGAGCCTCACCTGAGCAGGAGGATCAGGCCCACCTTCCCCCAGGAGGAGGGTCCATTCTGACTCTCCCCAGACAGGGAGGGTATCTCCCCCTTCTCAGGATAGGATGGGGTCCCCAGAGCAGGACGGGAGGGGCTTACCCCATTGGACAGTGATGGGGGCCTCCAGGCTGGCGTGCTCCACCTTGCAAGTGTAGACGTCCCCCCGCTGGGGCTGGGTCTCCAGCATCACCATGAGCTGGTAGGTCCAGTCTCCGTTCTGGAGCTCCTCCCCATAGGCCACGCCCTCCTTCTCTGGCTGGCCGTTCTTCAGCCACTGGATCTCGATCTCCACGGGGTAAAAGCCCGTCGCAATGCAGAGGAGGATGATGTTGGGGGAATCGGGCTCCATCTTGGTGGGGGAGATGGTGACGGTGGGCTTGGCTGGAGGGAAGGAGGGGAAGGAGGCACATGAGAGACACAGGAGGGCCCGGAACAGAAGACCAAGTTGGTTAGTTCAAGACTCCTTTTCTCTCTTAAAAATATTCCGTGTTTTGAGTTTCTGTGGAGATTCTCAGTCAATCCCGGTCATGGTTGTCCCAAAGGAGCTTTTCCCCCCCAAAAGACATTTTGCTTCTCATCCGAGAAGTTTCTTCAGTTCCGAGGGCCCAAATCGAAGCTTCTTGGATGAGAAGCAAAATGTCTTGAAGGAAAAACAAAGTCCAGTTGCCTTTTGAGAAAAGACCTCTGGGACGGTGTTTGGAGTCATCTTCCATAGCAAATTGCAGGAAGAGATGAAAAGGGATCCTGAAAAATGGGGAAACCTAAATCCTTCCTGGTTGGGATCAGGTGACCTCATCAAAAGGGAAGAATCGTCAAAATAGGCAAATCCCACAGCAGAAGAACAGAATAACAGTCGGAAGGGGCCTTGGAGGTCTTCTAGTCCAACCCCCTGCTCAGGCAGGAAACATTTCAGACAAGTAATATAATTAATAATATTTCAGTAATATTTCAGACAAGAGGCTGTCCAATCTCTCCTTAAAAACCTCCCGAAATTCCACCTATCAGCTGTTCCAGGTCGCAGGGATCATCACTGCCTATCATTTCCTCCGCGCACCCATTTTTGGACTCCACGTATCCCATTTTCAGCGTCCGCAGACCCCATTTTCTTCCTCCACGTGCTCCATTTTTGGCCCATTCCAGGTGGTGGCGATAGTGGTAGCCATCCCTGTCGCCTGGAACAGGTCAAAAGTGGGACGCACAGATTCTGAAAATGGAGTTTGCAGAGGCAGGGATAGGTGGAAATGGCAGTGACGTGCGGTGAGGTTTATGGCTGGTGAGGCAGCAATTTTTTTAGACTTGTGGACTTCAACTCCCAGAATTCCATAGCGAGGCATGCTCAATTCCGATTTAAAGTGACAGCATTTGTTTTTCTCCTTTGCTAAATAAGTTTCCTCCTTTCTTTTTCTTTCTCTTCTCCCTTCCCCTCCTTCCTCCCTCTCTCCCTCCCTCCCCCCTCTCTCAAACACACACACAAACACACACAGTGAGAGGCAGTGGTGATGGGCGGCGACAGCGGTGATGCGTGGTGGTGATCCCCGCAGCCTAGAACAGCTGATAGGCCGTATTCTGGAAGGCAGATCCAATCGCCAATCAGCTGTTCATGCTAAATCATTTATTGGTATGCCTAATTTATTAAATCATTTTAATTTCCAAGGCTTCTGTCTTTTCTCTTATTTTGTGGAGGAGACTCAGAACTAAAGATGGGGGCAGATTGAAACCCAATAGAAGTCCCATTTTTTTATTTTTAAACACCCCCACCCTCCTCCGAAACACAACTTTCTCCTTCTGTCCATCCAGGAATTTAATTCAATGCACATTTGGAGACCTCCCAGTTTAAAACAGCAGGAACACACAATACATTTTGTCTGCCTCACACTGTGATATTCAAGCTTTATTTTCAACTTTAATGACGAATGCAGTGAAAAATGTGACCCAGAGTTACGTTTGTCTTTCTGATGAAGCACCCATAGAATTGATGCTAATTTTGGAAGTTTGGGGTTAAAGTATTGCAATTATTGAGATGCTCCTTTGTTGGGGTTCATTGAACAACAAGCAGAAGACTCAGATGGGATTTTTCCCCAGAGAAATCGAGGCTCAGTTAATTTTGGGGAGAGTTCAGGAAAGGCTGAGAGCCTCTCTTGGTGGCCAGAGAAAAGCTTTGGCCCCTCGGGGGAAGGAGACGCCCGGATCTCTCCGGAGAGAAAAGTCAGCTCAGAAGTCAAAGAAAAAGGAAGAGAAAATTTCCCCAAAGAGACTCAAGAAACATCCTGTGATTTCAGGTCTCCTGAACTGCAGCAGGAACAACAATTTGCTCTAAATGCACGGAATATTTATTAAAAGAAACGGAACAAAGGCACTTTCAGGAGTTATAAAAAATCATTAGATATATTAGCAGAAGTGAGGAAATTTCTATGGTAAATATTGCTGGAATGAGAATTATTTCAAGTGTGCCAGATGACAAGAATGTTGAATTGATAGTAAGAAATAATTAAATGTTGAATATTATCAATCAGGGGATTATTATCTCCAGGAAAACATCCTCTTTGCTGGTAAAAACTATTTCAAACAATCTCTCAAATATTAGGAGAGAATATTATCCATTCATTTCCTAATTCTGAGATCCTCTTACATGGATGTGATCCTCCTCCTGGCTTTGCTGGGAAGAATTGAGGAGTGAGAATGAGACGGAATCTGTGCAGAACAAAATCTCTTTCGGTTCCCCTGAAATATGGAATAATTGAGGCAAGGAGGAAAAGCCCAGGATCTCCCCGTCAAAGGCCTTTCTCTCTTAGGATGGGGCTGGTTTTTTTTCCCTCTGATGGGGGAGAAACCTCTGATTTCACTCTGTGGTCAGAGATGATTTCTGGAGAAGCTCCTGGGCTCCCAATGGGAAGCTCAGACTCAGGATATTCTTCCCTTTTCCCACTTCCCATCAAAGGAGGAAAATCCCCCTGGAAAGGCCGGATGGCAACAAGGGCAGCTGGAATCCTTCATTTCCACCATGTTTGGCCTCTGAAACCCCATCAGTCGATAGAAATAAGTACAATTATTATTATTATTACGGGGAGAATGTAAATTAGGAAAACAAATCTGGGCAGTTTGCAAAGAAGGTGGAAGAGACGCTCAAACAATCCAGGGACCCCAAATTCAGTCTTAAGGTTTGTGGGGGGTTTGGACTCTCCCCTCCCCCAAATCAGGACCCTCCCCAGGAAGGAAGACGGAAGCGATGGGGCTGCAGGGGAAGCTGAGTCTGTGGGCAAAAAGGGGGCTCCAAGGGGGGCTTTTCTCCCGGACCCCCCAAAATCAGCTGAATGGAATTTCTCAGCCTCTGAATCAGCTTCCGCTCAAGGCAGAGGAAACGCCAGACCAGGATTCCGGTTTGATTCCGGTTTGATTCATGATTATAAATTCTATCTGGATGGATGGATTTATATTTCATTGTTTAGTTTATTATTTATTTCATTTAGCCAGTTTATTAATTTATTAAGTTTATTATTTGTTTATTACATTATGTATTTATTTTATTATGTATGTATTTATTTTATTATTTGTTTGTGATTCTGGTTTGATTCCGGTTTGATTCATGATTACAAATTCTATCTGGATGGATGGATTTATATTTCATTGTTTAGTTTATTATTTATTTTATTTAGCCAGTTTATTAATTTATTTAGTTTATTATTTATATATTATATTATTTATGAATATATTTTATTATGTATTTATTTTATTATTTATGTATTCTATTATTTATGTATTTTTATTATTTGTGTATATATTTTATTTGTTTATTTTATTAAGTTTTAATTTTTAATTTTATTTATTTAATTTTAATGTGTTGATTTAATTTCATGTATTTATTTATTTTACTTACTTACCTACTTATTTCCTGAGCTCTAAAAGTTGGTGGATGAAGAGGTTTGATCTCTTGGGAGGGGGATCCAGGGGATCCCAGATTCCGGGCAGGGGAAGATTTGGGAGGAAAAGGGGGAGTTGTGGGAATGAGGCTCAGAGGGAGAATTGGAGGGAGGAGGAGAAGAACTAAAGAAGGAAACTTCACCCGGGAGAGTCTCCGTCAAGGGAAGGGGAGGAAAAGGGGGGGTCCCCGCATCCCCGCCCCCAAACTCCCCCCTGCCCCACAACTCTCCCCCCTCCCCTCAAACTCCCCCCTCCCTCGGACTCACCTCTCCGGCCAACTAGGCGCTCCTCCTTGGACGTCTTGTAGCTGTACACCCCGTAGTTGTGCCGGCAGAAGGAATCCACTTCGGCCTTCATGATCTGCATGAATTGCTTATCGCTGTTCCACTTGTCCACAAACGCCTTCCCAAACTCCGTGACGGCCACGTGCTTCCCGAGGTCGCTGTCGAAGCGGACGATCTCCTGCCGGTCGTAGAAGTACCTGACCAGGAACCTCACCCGCTGCGTCCCGTTGAGGAAGCGGCACTCGCCCTTCCCCTGGTGCAGGAAATGGGCTGCGATGGGGGGAAGGAGGAAGGCTGTCAGGAGGGACTCCAGGGCCCATCGTTCCCAGCCGCTAGCAAATGAGGGATCCACTCGGGAACGGAGGATGGCGGGGCACCTTCCGGAAAAGACAGGCGTAGGACGTCCCCTGGAGGAGGGAAGGGGTCTCCCTCAGTCCCAGAGGGGGGGCAGATTCACTGGGCGGGGGGGGGGTCTGGGTGGGGGGCAGGAAAGAAGGAGGGGAGGGGAGGGGTGGGAGGAGCCTCCTGGTGGACCCCCCCATCCTCCCAGGGGGGGGAAAGGCAGGCAGAAACTCAGCTGGTCGAGCAGGGAACGTTGGATCTAAAGGGGGAGGAATGATGGGGGGAGGGCTGGAGGGAAGCTAATATCCATATCTCCCACCCTCCCTTCCTTTGGGGGGAGGGGAACATGGGGAGGGGGCACAATGAGGACATCTAGACTGAGACTGAGACTCCTGGGGTCTCCCAGCCCTACAACCCCCACCTTCCCTGGGTCGCCCCAACTTTCCCTCTTTCCCTCTAATCTTCAGCGCAACTCCCTCCCTTGGGGGATCCTCGGGATTCACACCTGTTTCCTATCCCCTCCCCCAAAAGACCCCTTGCACCCTCCCCCAAGAGCCTCTCAAAGGGAGGGTCTCCAGCCCCCTTCACAAAGGGCAGTTTTTGAGAGCCAATTGAGAGGAGCGACTCAGAGCCCCCAAATCCCCTTCTCTCACTTCCTCCGCCCCCTCCAGGTCCCTATGGAGCCATGGGGGATTATGTGGGGTGGGGGGTCCTTGTTCTCCTCCCCAAATTCAGGGTCTCCCCCAGAAGGGACGGAAGCTCCCCTCTTGCCTGACCTCCAAAGCCTCAAATTTGAGATTCAGAAGAAAAAGTGAAGTTTCTGAAGAAGCCAAAATCCTTTTGCTCAAATGCATCTTTTTCCTTCTGGGGATTCAGGGCTGAAAATGCCTCACTTTCCCTCTTTCGCTTTCGCTTCCCTTCCTCTTTCCAGGCAGCCCCCTCCCATCCAGACACAAGGGGAGGGGGACGGCCGAGAGAGGGGCCTGGCTGCGATCCCCACCTCGGCTACCATCGGGGAAAGGGGTGAGGTCCCTCTCCGTCCCCCTGTGAGGGGGGTAATTTGGGAGGAAGGGGGAGGAGACCACGCAGAGATCGAGGCTGTTGGAAGCTCTTGGAGACCCTGCAGTTTCCTTTCCCCCTCCGGGGGTCTTTCCCAACCTCCTCCCCACCCCAACCCCCTCCTCCCCCGCCCAGCCCCCTCCTTACCGGGGGTCTCCTTCCCCTCTTCGCTTCCGGGGATCCGGGCCAGCGCCCCCACCAGCAGCATCAGGGGGAGTCCAGCAAAAGCCATGGATGCCGCCCCACAAGCGCCCCCAAAGACAGAGGAGAAAGACGCCGATGCCTCCAGCCCCAGAGGCGGAATCGGTGGGTCTGGATTGGGGGGAGGAGGAGTTTTTCTCGGACTTCGGCCTTGGGAGTGTCCAGAAGGAGCAGGAGGACCAATGGGAATCCTCCCTTCTGCAGCGTCATCGGTCTCCGGGCAGAGCCTCCCTCCACTTCACCCGATAGAAGACTTAGTTCGGCGCAGAGAAGAAACTCGAGTTGGTTATTCAGCCCAAGACCCCTTTTCCCGCCCCAGAATATTCTAAGACCACCTCAAAGGAAGGGTCTCCCTCCCCCTTCACAAAAGGGGGAGTTTGGGGGAGTTAATCTCCGAGGCCCTTCTCTCAAAGCCTCCCCTCCCCCCCCCCGCCTTCCAGGTCCTGATTGAGGAATGGGGGATTATAGGGTGGGGGGTCCTTGGTCCCCTCCCCAAATTCAGGGGCTCCCAAAAGGGCTCCAAGCTCCCCTCTTGCTTGACTTTCAAAGGCTCAAGTTTGAGATTCAGAAGAAAAAGTGAATTTTCTGAAGCTGCCAAATTCTTTTTCTTATACGGAGTTTTGGTGGCATTTGTGGATTCAGGTCTGAAAATGCCTCAGTTTCCCTCTTTCGCTTTCCGTCTCCTTCCTATTTTAACGGAAGAAGCTTTGGGGGCTCCAAAGGGATTTGGGCCTTGAAGCTCCCACTTCTCTTGCCCTCCAACCCCTTCCCCAAAGTCTCTCCTGGGGGGTCTCAGCTCCTTTCTCTCCCCACTCTGCTCCCCAGCATCCGTGGGTCCCTCCCAGCCCCCTTCTTACCAGGAGTCTCCTTCCCCCCTCCTCTTCCAGGGATCCCCAACAGCTCCGCCCCCATCAACAGCTGAAGGACCCCAGTGAAACCCATGGATGCTGCCCACAAGACGGAACCTTGGGGTGCCCCACTGCTCACTTCCTCCAGGTAGATGCAGACCCATTAAGGGCTCCTCATTGGATACGTTTTGTCAGCCAGTTAGGAGTCCCTCTGGGGGTGATGCTTCCGTCCCCCTTTTTCTTAGCTATCCAAGAAGCAGGTTGTGGTCTACTTTGTCAAATGCCTTGCTGAAGTCTAAGGATACAATGTCCACCGTATTTCTCTG
Organism: Thamnophis elegans; assembly: GCF_009769535.1. Taxonomy (NCBI): domain Eukaryota; kingdom Metazoa; phylum Chordata; class Lepidosauria; order Squamata; family Natricidae; genus Thamnophis; species Thamnophis elegans. The sequence continues at coordinate 196,523 of NW_022473899.1, read as the reverse complement.
GTCTCCTTATTTAGTCAATTTGTCAAAGAATGAAATTCTTTGTTTTTGAAAAACTCTTGTTGGCTACTGGTTACACAGGTTATATTCTTCGCCTCCCTGGGATGCGACCACCCATTTCCTAAGCCAGTTCTGACCCCAGTGCAGGGAAGACCCTCCTGCAGGTGCCCGAAAGAGGAAGAAGGAAGAAGGAGGGAAGGAAAGAAGGAAGAGTGGAAGGAGAAAAATGCAGAGAAAGATTGTGAGTGAAGAAATGGAAGGGAAAAAGAAAGAGAAGGGGGGGAGGAAGGAAGGAAGGAGAAATAGACAAGAGGAAGGGAAAAAGGAATGAAGGAATGAAGGAAGAAGAAATAGACAAAAGGAAGGGAGGAAGGGAGGGAGGAGCATAAGACAGAGAAAGAGTTTAGAGTCTGAAGGAAGGGAAGGGAAGAGGGTTCCACCACAAAACCGCGAAGCCCTTATCCGCGCCGACATAAGTGCGGAGGCCAAACCGCGGCGTCCGAAGCGCTAAGAAAAACACGACCCAACCCCCGCGACAACAGCGCGGTGACAGAAGGGCGTTCTACATGCTCGTTCTTTGCCTCTGTACCTCCAAAGGTAGCCCTCCTCCTCCAGCTGACAGCGACAGCGGGCACGGGGCAAAGCGGGCTGCCCAGCAGCAGCAGCCCGTGGGAAGGGTCCAGCTCAGCCGCGGGGGGCAGCAGGAAGCCCACGGGTGGGCCGAGCGGGGCCGCCGACAATTCCCGCCCTGCCTCTTCCTCCGGGGGAGGCTCCGGTGGTGGAGGAGGACGTGGCAGCGGCGGCGACTGAGGCTCTCCCGGGGCTGGCGAAGCGGGCTTGCCCAGCGGCGGCGGCCGTCCATCCAAGAAGATGTTGTTGAGGAAGAAGAGGGTTGGCCTGCTTCCGCCGGGCAAGCCCGCTTTGCCCCCGTTCCCGCGGGCTGCTGCTGCTGGGCAGCCGCTTTGCCCCGTGCCCGCTGCCCCTGTCAGCTGGAGGAGGAGGGCTACCTTTGGAGGTTCAGTTAGGCAAAGAACGAAGCATGTAGAATGCCCTTCTGTTGCCGCGTTGTTGTCGCGGCGGTGATGACGCGTGGTGATGACGTTGCGGCTTTAACGGTGCGGTTTAATCACCGCTATTTTGACGAGCGCGGTTTTGTCGTGCCACGAGGGAAGAGGAGGAACGAAAGTTTGATTCCAGGGTTTTCCTAAATGTTTAACTGTTTACTGTTTAACTGTTTATTAAATTTATAGGCCGCCCAATCCCGGAGGACTCCAGGCAGCTTACAGAAATGGAAATTAAAAAAGATTAAAAACAGATAAACACGTCAAATTTAAAAGAGACACAACATGCACCCAATCTAAGCGGGGCTGGACCTCAATCAAGAGGTCAACAGCCCCAGGCCTGCCGGAATAGCCAGGTTTTGATAGCTTTTCGGAAGGCCATGAGAGTGGGTAGGGCCCGGATCTCTGGGGGTAGCTCATTCCATAGGGCCAGAGCGGCAACAGAGAAGGCCCTACTCCGAGGCGTCGCCAGTCGGCATTGTCCAGCTGATGGCACCTGGAGAAGGCCCATCCTGTGCGATCTTATTGGTCTTAGGGAGGTGTGTGGCAGAAGACGGTCTCGTAGATATCCGGGTCCTAGGCCATGTAGGGCGTTAAAGGTGATAACCAGTACCTTGAATCGTGCTCGGAGACCAATAGGAAGCCAGTGCAGCTCGCCGAGGATAGGTGTAGTGTGGGTATACCTAGGTACACCCAGTATCGCTTGCGCAGCTGCATTCTGGACTAACTGTAGTCTCCGAACACTTTTCAGGGGCAGCCCCATGTAGAGCGCATTACAGTAATCCAGTCCTGAGGTGACGAGAGGTCAAACTCTACCCTGCCCCCCCCACCGGTCTCAGCAGGGCAGAACTGGGTCCCCCCTGCAGCTGAAGGAGGCGGCGGAGTTTGAATGGGTCCCACAATTGTGTGTTTGGACACACAAAATTGGCCCCAGATCCAGGCAGACTCTGGTGGGAGGCCCATCGCTCTCCTGATTAAAGCAGAACTTCTAGGCTCTTTTCATGCTTCCCCCTCCCCCAACACACACACACACACACACACACACACGCACAGAGCAGCACTTCTTCCTCCAACCCCCAACAGCTAAAGAGACGCTCCAATTTCGCTTCTCCAGCCTGAAGCGTTGGGCTCCTCCGAAGCGGAACTGAGGAACTGGCCAGGATCCATCAGGCAACAAGCCTCCATTCTTCATCAGGGCAGCTCAGGGACTGTCCTCCTCTGCCCCATGGCTGAGCCTCCAGGTGGGGCAGCCCCTTTCTTCCTCTGGGCCTCCAGAAGTGGCTGAAGAGGCCCTTCCTGACCTCCTGATTAGATGGAGTCCCTTCTCCCTCAGTCAAAGCACATTGAAGACAACAGTCCTTGACCTATAACGGTTCATCCAGACAAAGTTACAATGGCACTAAAAAAAAGTGACTCTTTGCCTAATATTCCTTCTTTTTAAAGTATTTTTCATTGCTTTGAATGTGTTTTTAAATACTTTCAAGTATATTCCTGTTTTTAGCTTTGCTGTATGTGACCCAGAATCACTTGTGGTGAGATGGGTGGCTATTTAGATTTGATAGATAGATAGATAGATAGATAGATAGATAGATAGATAGATAGATAGATAGATAGATGGATAGATGATAGATAGATATAGATATGATAGATAGATAGATATAGATATGATAGATAGATTTATAGATAGATAGATAGAGATAGATAATGGACGGATGGATGGATAGATATCCATAATAAGAGGTTAGTTTTAACAGTAGTGTCATCATACATCCAAATCTCCATTATACGTTTAATTGTTTTAACAGATTTTTAAATTTTGGGGTTATACCACATTTAGTTGCCAATTTAGGGTCTTCCAAATTCTATTGCTCAATTTTAGAATTAATCCAGTCCAGTCCAAGTTGAAGTTTTCTTCCACAGCTCTAGGTAGTTGCAGCAGTCAAACAATGTTACAAAAACAAAGACTCCTTAGCAATTCTCACTGTTTCAAAGTATCCCTTCCTGTAGCCAAGATCACACTTCACAGCTGCAATCTCACCTCCCCCCCATTTCATTAGCTGGTGTAGTACTTTGTACTTGCCACTAGATGGCTCTTCCCAAACTGCAATACAATTCAACAGCTGACTGTCAATTGCTGTCAAAAGCACTTCAAATCCACAAAAAATAGAATAAAATAAAGGTAGACCAGCTTTAGACTCAGTCCCTGAGTCAGGCAAAACAGAGATTAGCCTTCTACTAATCCAATATACCCCATTGATGTCTCAAATATCTGGGTCTACCTCAGGGGCCCCAAGCCCCTCTACCTGTTAGAGATGACATACTTCCACCAGCTGTCCAAAGGATGGATGCAGCTATTATGGGGCAATCCTATGTATTTGCCTAACCTTCAAGATATGATTGCCAGTGCCACCTCACTGAACCTAAGGAGGATGAGCTTTCGGAGGATGAGGGCAGGAAGAGGGAGCAAAAAGCCCTCTCAGGCCTCTTCCCTCCGACTCTTTCCCAATCCCTGCTCTACAAGGCCAAAGTAGCCTCAAAGATTGAGTCTCAGCCAGCGGCTTCAACCCCCAGGCCAACAACTGTCTGCGCTGAATCTTTGTATTCGGAGCAATCTCTTCCAGCAGAAACAGTTCCTATGCCAAAAATATTTGTGGACTTAATTCAACATCAATGGGCAAATCCAACATCTGGGCCAGGCCCTTCGGCTTTAGATAAAAAATGTTTCAATGCAGCTAATGAATTGGCTCAGTTCATGTCCATCTCTTTGATTGACGCTCCTGTAATTGCACTGTACACTCCGGCTCAGATGCCAGGAGCCCCAGAGGATGTCCTGAAGCCAGAAGAGAAGAAAGCAGACCTCACCCTGCAGAGAGGACACCAGGCTGCTGCTTGGGCGGTAAGGGCTTCTACCACGGCCTCCTTTCTCACCCGCCCTTGTCTTCTTTGGCTTCACGACCTTCAGCAGCGTATCCCAATCGCGGATATACACGCGCACACCAGGACATTGCGAAGCTAGTGGCAGTGGTGCAATTCGCCTGTCATCTGCACGATTTGCAGCTAGTGGCCTCATTGCTGGCATCAGGCAGACTGCTGGGGCTGCGGCAGTGGCAGGCCGATGTGCGCCATAAGTGGAGACTGCCTTCTGCTCCGTTTAAAGGCGGTTGCCTCTTTGGGGATGCGTTGGATCCGTACCTGGTGGAGAATAAGGAGAAGAGGAAGGTCCCCCCTACCGCACCTAAAAAAAGGCTTCTTGTCCCAGGCGTCCGTCCTTTCGAGGGCAAGAACTACGGTTCGTCCTTTCATAACCAGGACTATGTTTCTTCCTTTCGGGGGGACTATGGAAACCAGGGATAGAGGCAGCAGGGAGGATACTCTGGGCAATATTCCACCGCTGCACACGTGGCAAGAAAACACCGTGCGGCAGTTTCCAACTGCCGCGCAGTGATTTCTAATGTAACAGGCTCCGGAAGCTGAGGGGGCCTCCGTTTTCTGTCCTGGTTAGGGTTAGCACCGGGCACGCGGGGGGGGGTGGTAGGAGCTTACATGGCACGGCAGTCTCCTAGGACCTCCTAGGCGCCGGTCACGCTCGCTCAAACTACCACCAGTCGCCCCGTGTTCAGCAAAGCAAGCCCAGGGAGGTCCTTTGTGGGCAGTCAATCCTAGACTGGATCTGCTCCATCTTCGGTTTTTTGACCGGGGGCAGGGCCACCGCTGAAGTGAAGCCCCAAAGCCCCCGCTACCACCGGAATATATGCTGCCTTCTCCTCCTCCCCCAACAGCCACTGCCAGATTTGCCTCCAACCCTGCGGTTGAGGTCAAGCGCCAAAGCTCCTGCCGGTGCCCCACCCGTGTCAGCGCCGCCTCCCCCTCCGCTCACAGCACTGAGCTGGGCACCACGTTACCCCTGCCCCCTCCTCCTCCGCCGTGCTTTTGAGGAGCCATGAGGCCGGTTTCTTTTCCTGCGGGGGCAGGAGCTCGATGGCAGAAGCAGATCAACCGCGGGAGGGGAAACGGGCACCCGAGTGCTGGCAAAGGTGAGGTGATGAGGAGGAACCTGACAGCGACGCCATCGCGGGAGCCAGTAGGAAGGCGGCGAAGGGGGCGGAGCAGGAAAAAAAGGCCCCATGGCTTCTCAAAAGCACGGCGGAGGAGGAGGCGGCGGCAGGGTAACGAGGTGCCCACCTCAGGTGCTCGAGAGGAGGGGGGAGGCGCCACCACAGCACCGGGCAGCAAATGCGGTGGTGCTGTTGGAGGAGGAGGGCGGGGCAGCATTTATTCTGCTGGTGGGGCCTTGTCGGCATCTTCAGCGGCGCCCTCCCCGGTGAAAAAAACGAAGATTGGAGCAGATCCTGGCTGAGACGGTCCCCGCAGCTGCCAGGTCCGGACAGAGGTAGCCAGAGCGGCGCCGAGGCGAAAGAACAAAATGACTGGAGGAGGAATTTTGGGAGTTGAAGTCCACAAGTCTTAAAGCTGTCAGGTTTGAAGACCCCTGGGGTTTTTTTCCCCTAAAGGGTAGGGGTGCAAAGGTCTTGTAACTTGACAGCTTTAAGACTTGCGTGCTTCAAATGCCAGACTTTCTGAGCCAACCTTTTGGTTGCTAAGCAGGAGCGTTGTTAAGTGATACTGATATTATATGACACTTTTAATTAAGCGGGTACCTTGATAAACATAACTTTGAGTTTCAAATAATACTGATTTCGTTGTTGTCTTAGGTGACATCTGTGAAAAAAATCCAGGTGTTCAGGCATGAAAATGTGCCGCTCAAAAACTATACATTTCTGCTCTCACTGAAAAAAAATTAGAGGGAACATTGCTTCCATCCCGTTTTTTCCTAGCTAACCAAGAAGCAGGTTGTGGTCTACTTTGTCAAATGCCTTGCTGAAGTCTAAGGAACAATGTCCACCGGTATTTCTCTGGTCTCCTAATTTAGTCTATTTGTCAAAGAATGAAATTCTTTGTTTTTGAAAAACCCATGTTGGTACTGGTTACACAGGTTATATTCTTCGCCTCCCTGGGATGTGCCCCCCCCATTTCCTAAGCCAGTTCTGACCTCAGTCCAGGGATGACCCTCCTGCAGGTGCAGGAAAGAGGAAGAAGGAAGAAGGAGGAAAGGAAGAAGGAAGAGTGGAAGGAGAAAAACACAGAGAAAGATTGTGAGTGAAGAAATGGAAGGGAAAAGAGGGGGAGGAAGGAAGGAAGGAAGGAGAAATAGACCAGAGGAAGGGAAAAAGGAAGGAAGGAATGAAGGAAGGAGAAATAGACAAAAGGAAGGGAGAAAGGGAGGGAGGAGGAAAAGACAGAGAAAAAGTTTGGAGTCTGAAGGAAGGGAAGGGAAGAGGAGGAAGGAAAGACTGATTCCAGGGTATTCCTAAATAGTTTATTTTTATAGCAAAGTGAAGTAAAGCGAAGGGATTCGGAGCAGGAGAACAGCAATGTAGATGAAGTTGCTGTGGATTGAAAGCTTTGAGAAGAGATGGAGAATCCTGGGGGAGGGAATCCAAGGCAGGATCCAAGTGGTCCGGACTCTGTTGGGCAGAGAGCAAGTGGATCCCTGAGATCACCTCTCAGGAACGGGAGATGCTGATGAGGCTCCTACACACGGACTGTCTGGGGTTCCTCTGGATCCAGGGGCCTTGGCTAAGTGCCAGAGGGATTTCGGGTGAAGCGGCTGGGGGGCTGTGGGGGGTGGGGTCGCAGCCCTTGCTGTGAATGGGGGGTCTGAGCTGAGCAGGAGGGATTGGGGCATTTAGAGGGACAGGCAGGGAAAGAGTGGCTGGGGGCAGTCTAGGTGGTCTCTGCATCTTCACTCCAGGGGTGAAATACCCTGAAGTCGGCTATCGCAGGGGCTACTGGGCAGCGCTGGGAATGGGGGATTAAGGAGCCTTTTCTGAGTCTGCAGAGGCAAGTAGAACAGGCGGGGGGGAAGAGCTGTGCCGTGTGATTGGATTCATCTCGTGAATATAAATCTCACGGCTCAGCTAATTGTCGCACAGCTGATCATCAGAACCAAACCGATAGTTAAAAAATGCTAACGGTTACCCCAAACCAGTAGCATTTGTTTGGGGCAAACCGATCCAAACCATTGAGGGAGGAAGGGGAGAAACTCACTTGCAGGAGGTTGGATGGGAGTTGCTGAAAGCAAAAAAAAAAAAGAGACCAATCAGAGACCCTTCATGGACAGGGTGGGGGGGCATTTTCTGGAGGGATGGAAAACACAATTGTGGTTTTATTCCCCTGGCTTGTAAGTACTGATTTTTTGTGCACATACAAGATGGCTGCCTCCAACCATCCTTGGATTTTTAAATCCCATCGTCCTGGGACGCATCCTAGCAGGGGGTGATGGTCCCTGCAAGACCCTTGAAGGGGATTTGGAGGTTGCCTTGATAGTTGATCAAAGCTGGATGTTTGCTGTGCCCCCCCCCCCAATCTCACTGCTGCATTATGGGGGCTCCTGTAGGCCTTGGGGAGGCTATTAATGTTTGTGTGGGGTGTGTTTCCTCCCCCTCCCAGCTCTCCCCCTTTTGCTCCTCCAGGAAGCAGGGCCTGGAGCAGCAGCGGGAGGGGCCGAACTCCCTCATCGCAAGCATCAGCGGAGGCTACTGGAACAACGTCCATTGGTGAGGTGGAGGGGGGAGTCTGATCTCAAGGAGGGGGTGGTGGTCTCAGGGAGGGGACAGGGGGCCTGTGGTCCTTACCCTCCGGTGTCCCTGCAGGGCGTGATCGCCTACCTGGGCACCTTCCCGAAGGACCTGTGATGCTGGATGAGTCCGGGGAGGTGGGGGGAAGAGCTAGGGGGGCTTTGCTGCTGCCTCTCCCCCAGCAAGGGGGCTTGGGTGGCAGAGGGAGGGGTCTGCAGGCCGTGTGTTTGTGTGTGTGTGTGTGTGTGTGTAGAGCAGCAAAGCTGGCACATTGTTGGGTGCCCAAAGCGTTAGCTGATCAGGCTGAAGGTTGTGTGTGCAGATGGTTCTCAAGTTACAACCCTCCGTCGATTGTTCAGAGATACGATGACACTGGAAAAAGTGATTCAGGACTGGGTTTCACACTTATGACCAATGATTTGCTTAGCAACTGCAGTGATGGAGTTAACAACTGTGGTCAAAAAGGGGGACAAAATTCACTTAACAACGTCCTTGCTTAGCAACGGATACTTGGGATACCATTGTGGCTATAAGTTGAAGGCTGTGTGTGTGTGTGTGTGTGTGCACAGCATTGCGTCAACCTCTTCCAAGGGGGTCTGCAGCAGCTTCCCTCCCCCCCTGCTTGTTGGGTGCTGTGGATTATGGGAACAGAAGTTTGGCAACAAGATCGGCTTCAAAACTTTTGCGCCTACTTCGAAGGGAGGCGGGAATTCAACCAGGGACGCCTGTCACTTTGGCAAAAAGCGATCGACAGAGTTTGTAGTGGGAGGGGGGCGGGCGCCTCTCTGAACATGCCTGAAAGGGAACTGTGCAGTTGGGTAAGCCAGGGGTCTCCAACCCCAACCACTTCAACTCCCAGAATTCCACCAGTCTTAACGTGGCCATGGTTGGAGACCCCTGGTGTAGGCGACACAGTTGCAGCTGATCAACTGAGCCAGTTGCCACCTGGCCCAGATGCTGTGTGTGTGTGCGTTGTGTGTGTGTGTGTGTGTGGGGTGATGCAGGTGGTGGGACTCAACAGGGACCGCGCAGCTCCCGTGGGGGGGGGGCATCATAGGCCTGGGGGCTGACTGGGCATCTCTCGGCTCTCTCTGCAGAACAGCGGCTACATCACTTTGAGAAGCACCGGAAGGTAAGAGGTGTGTGTGTGTGTGTGTGGGGGGGAAATAGGAGACCCCCTTGGCCCCTCCCCCCTTGGAAGGACCCCCTGCTCCTTTCTCTTCTCCTTCCCTGCAGGAGTTTGACATCCTCACCCGGCTACGCCTCCTGCAGTCCAAGTGCCGTAACTACACCTTGGTCCCTGACGGGGCCCTCCAGCGATGGCTGCGGTGCCTGCCTGCCCTCAGCGAGGCCCAGAGGTGGGGGCGGGGACTGTGGAGAGGTTGGGGGGGCTGGGCCCAGACCTTCCCCCCCCCTCTCCCTTC